>NW_026057582.1:48361612-48661612 GCF_023721935.1 Panthera uncia | reverse complement strand
AAATGTAATTTAATTTTAGAATACTTCCTAATGAGTCAGCTAAGAAAAATACATGACAGGATTTATTCAAATTTTGTGTGACCAGTTTGCGTTTTAGTTCTTGGCCTGGTAACAGCCAAATATAATATTTTACTTGAGAAATAGATTCTAATTTTACACATTGAGATAATCCAGCATGACACTAGCATATAGCTATTTATAAGAATGAAATAGATTTCAAGAGACATAGGAAAGATTTCCAAACTACTATTAGGAAATGCATAAATCACTTTTACCAGACTCTCAAACACAAAGCAGTTTGTGCATATTCATGTGAAATGAATATAGGTATATAGTTAGGGTGTTGAAGAGATAACCATATTTAAAATTCATAAAATCAGTTTATTGTTGCCTGAAATAAAATACTTACATAAAAACAAATTTCCAAATAAACACAGTTCATTATTTTGTCCAAATAGGAGGGCAAAATCAGAAAGAGACAAGTTTCAAGTTCCCTTATTTTATACAGTATCTACACTTGTGAACGCCTACCAAAGTGAACCTTGGGTACAGAAAAATCTTACCCAAAAATTTGGAGTAATTTCATTCCTATTATTTTAAGTTCCAAAATAACTGATGATAGAAACATTCCCCAATTAAAAGCATTTCTAAGGTTCCTGTCTCTGGAAAAACACATTCATTGCACAAAAATACACCAAATACTTTAGTCTTTAGTAAACCCAAGGGAAAGTAATATTTATAATGGAAATGGTTATGATTAAAATATAGAGGATTTGCATAAGCTTGCCTTATTCTAATGGCTGATTTTACTCTAATAAAAGATATTCAATTTAGTGGTCCTGTATCTCTAGGAAAATTTCCAGTGGATATTTAAGGCTTTTATAAATAATATTGTACTTATGTGTAAAGTAACAATTCTGACCTTGACCATCACAATCCAGTCTCTTTATAATTATTTCCATATAATGCATATAATTTAATCACTATATTTTCTATGTCTACCGACCTATTACTCTTGTGATTTTAAAATAATTTTACTTTAATACTTAGAGCCTAGTCCAGTGAAGTGTAAAGAAGAATAATTGAGTATTATGGTTCCATCAGCCTTAGCAAATGTGATGACTAATGAAGTAATTATAAATCTATTTCAGGCATCAAAGATGTAACACACAGTTGCCCTATTCCCATTTTGGTCTAATTTCCTTGCTAAAATAATGTTAGCTTTCTAGAAAATTAGATTAAAATATATTCTTTAGTATTCTCTCAACTGCTTATCCATAAAGCCTTCTTCCCAGTTTTAAGTCATTTTTACATTTATTAAAACAATTACAGGGGCACCTGGCTGGCTCATTCAGAAGGGCATACGACTCATGATCTCAGATTGTGAGTTCAAGGCCCACGTTAGGTGTAGAGATTACTTAAATAAACTTTAAAAATAAGTAAAGAAATAAAACAATTACAGGAAAAAACTGCCCTTTCCTAAATGTCCCCCTTCTGATGATATAAACAGTCAATTTCATATTATATTCTCACAAAGTATTTTACCTAGTCCTGGCTTATTTACTATTTTGGGATGGTTTCAAATTAACCACTTCTCCCAGAAGATGCCCCTCATAAAATATAACTTATTAGCAAATATCTAGGAAAATAACAGGAAGAGGTGAAAATTTCTGGCAATTAAAGCCCAAGACCAGAAAGTTAATTTTCAATATATACTCTGCAACAAGTTTTATTTCTGGGAATTAGTACTTCGGTACTATTAATTTTTTTTAAAAAACTGTAAAATTTGAAGTTCTAAGGAACTTTTTAAACTCATAAATTAACAACTGGTGGTTTGCATTGAGGTATTCATCTGTTACATGTAATTTTTTTTAGCTTGTAACAAATTCAAGGGTTAGAATCTGAAATTCAAGAACCTCAATAACCTTGAAAGTGTAGTAGCAACTACAATAGAACATACTATTCATGAAAACTGTATCCTGAGTAAACTAGATAATGCTCAGCCCCAAGTTCTAGAGTACCCGCCCATAAGAGGTGTAGCTGATCTTGATGTTCAGTTTAACAATATTTATTCAGTTAATCCTTCAACGAGGGTGGCGGGGTGGGGGGTGTTGGGGCGCCCCCCATCCCACGGTTGAAAACTCCACCTACAACTTTTGACTGCCCTAACGCTTAACTACTAATAGCCTACTGCAGATTGGAAGCCTTACTGATAACATAAACAGTCCATTAACACATATTTTGCATTTATACTATGTCCTTATAATGTAAACTAGAGAAAACAAAATGTTATTAATAAAATCATAAAAGAAAATACATTTAGGGGCACCTGGCTGGCTCAGTCAATGGAGCCTGATGTTGATCTCTGGTGGTGATTTCGAGCCCCAGGTGGGGTATAGAGATCACTTGAAAATAAAATCTTAACAAAATACACTTAAAGCTTTTCAAAAAAGATCTGCTTGTAAGTGGATCCATGCAGTTCCATCTTGTGTTGTTCAAGGGCCAGTTTTAATAGTAAATTTTAAAAGTGGGACGGAATATTTCAAATATTAAGAATCTAGAAAGAACTGTTACCTCCAAAGAATCTTTGTTTAAACCGTAATACCACTCTCTCCAATGTCCATGGCATTCTGGAGATTTGGCCAGTTCTATCACTGCATTGTTTGAAGAAACACTAACCACAGGTTCTTTGGTATTCAATTTATTCTCTGGAGCGAATTGCAAAAAGAAAGAATAATAAACTAAGTCCTGGGTGGAG
The DNA here is from genome assembly GCF_023721935.1 of Panthera uncia. Taxonomy (NCBI): domain Eukaryota; kingdom Metazoa; phylum Chordata; class Mammalia; order Carnivora; family Felidae; genus Panthera; species Panthera uncia. Next base: position 48,658,854 of record NW_026057582.1, on the reverse strand, counting down.
AAGCACAATTCGTACCGGAAGGGGCTCACATCCCCTTGAAGGCTTTGCGGTTGGATCCGAGGCACTTGAATTAGCAGAGTCAGGGATTCTTCATCCTGATTACACTGCAAAGGAGGACACAATGGTTCCCTGCTGCCCGTCCCGGGACGACCCATGGCTCGATCAGATGGAACACCTTCCCCGATCACGCGCGTCTCAACACTGAGATCTCCCCGCGCACTCCCTCTTCCTGCAGAAGACCCCCTGTCAAGGTCCCCAGATGAAGTACAAGGGGAGCCTCCTCCACCGTCCCCAGGTGAGCTCCCTGCTACGGAAGGCGGCTCCTCCTCGATGCCCGTGGTCCACACAGCTTGCTTGTCCAAGGCCCGCTCCTCGGGCTGGGAGACAAGCTCCTCCACAGCGGCGGCCGCACTAGTGCTCGGTAAATCCGCAGCGCCAGGGAGCCTGGGCTCCGGGCCGCCAATCCCGGCACAACCCCCTGCCGGGCCCGCCTCCCCCTCGCGAGCGGAAGGGCACGCCGCGCCGTCAGTTCCGGGTGTGTAGACGGGCTCTTCCGGCTCCGCCGTGGGTATCTGGCGCGCTGGGGGTAGTGCCACGGGAAGCGTGACCACCAGCTGTCGCCGGGCCTTGTTGAACTGCGCCTTGCCGCGGCTGTCGTCCACCGGGTACGGGAGCGACAGCCGCAGCCGGTAGTCGGGCTTCCTTGAATCAAGGCACAGCCGCTTTCCCGTCACCTCCAGCGCCGCCTGCTCGGCCGAGCGCAACAGCGGCAGCTCGATGGTGACCACCAGCTCCCGGGGCACCGGACTGGGGGCCGAATCCCGGGAACAGCGGTAATCCTGGAGGTCCACGTGGTGGCGCTGCACCACGCTGTAGCGAGGTTCTGTGGGGGCGGGCTGCAGGACCGCCTCCGGAGGGGAGGGCGCCTGGGTCCGGGGGACCACAGAGTTCCCGGCCACCGCCGGGCACCGGTAGGGGTAGGGGAAATCGGGGAGAGGGCTCTCCGGCTCCCCTTCGGGCCGGGCCGGGACACCCCCGGGCAGGGGTGTGCGCAGGACGGCGGCCTCCGGAGTCCCCTTGTACCTGATCTTCAGAGTCTTGGCATTCCTGCGGTCTAACTTCACGCCGAACTGCTTCTCGATGGCCTCCAGGGCCGTGGTGTCTAGCATCTGGCGGAAGCGTTCGTGGCGCCGGGCTAGCGTGAGCGCGTCTGGGTGGAAGACTACGTCGTAGACAGTGTAGCGGGTGCCTCGGTCCCCCGCGTACTCGCGGCCGGGAGCCAGGCTGTAGGGCAGGGACCACTGGCTGCCGGTCGCCGCGCCCCCAGGGCCGGGTCGGCTGCTGGGCGCGCCCACCAGTGCGTTGCTGCACACGTTCACGAAGCAGCGCTGCGCCCCGTCGAGGCTAGTGCGCAGCACGTGGCCAGGTTGCGGGTGTACGAACCGCACATCCACTCCACGTTCACGCTCTAGCGCGGTGATTTCCTCCTCGTAGCGCCGCCGGTTCTCGGGGTCTGTGAGCTCTTTTGCGTACTCGGAGAACATTCGCCGGAACTCCGGGTCCTGGAAGGCGGAGGTGAGCCGCTGGACCTCTTCTCCGCTCAGGTCCAAGTCCTCCAGCGACGAAGAGGCTCCCGCCTTGGCCATCCTGCCCCGTGGCTCCTGGCCTTCGAGCCAAGGGAGATTTACCCGAGACCAGGTGGTCGGGACGCGCTGTGCAGTCGCTGGTCTGCGGAGAGTGGAGTGGTGGCGGAGTTCGGTAACCGCCAGAGAACGGAGCCTACGGCAGCGGCAGCGCGTGGTCGTTGCCATAGTGACACTACCAGCACCCGGGAGGACGGGCAGAAATTGGAGTGGGATGGTGGAAATGCCGCAAATAGCCTCTTAGTTTCTTCAAATCAATCAATTACTCTACATACTGCATTTTTAGATTCCTGTGCCATGGTGCAATTGCTTATGCAGAATAACTGTCATAATAATTGTTGTAATTTCCAGTATTTATGTAAGTTATTGTTCACAACACTTCAAGGTAGATCTGATCACCATTTCACAAAGACTATGGGACCTGAGAAGTTACCTGACCAAGGTCACTTAGCTAGTATACTGGCAAGCTGTAATTCAGTTTAAGCTTATCTACATTTTTTTAAGTTTATTTATTTATTTTGAGAGATAGAGCAAGTGGGGTAAGTGCAGAAAGGGAGGGAGAGAATCCCAAGCAGGCTCTGTGCTGTCAGCGTGGACCCCACTGGGGGGGCTGGAACCCACCAACCCTGAGATCATGATCTGAGCCGAAACCAAGAGTCCCACTATAACAGACTGAGCCACCCAGGTACCCTTAATCTTATCTACATTTTTTTTTTTTTTTTTTTACTTTACACCAACATTTCAGATTTCTGGATATGTCACCAGTTTGCCCTATAAACAACTCACATTTGGGGCAAGAGATATGTGCAGGCTATTCATATATGACCAATGAGCAATAAACATGCAGGACTGTTTAAGTTGATTGATTGATTGTAATTTCTACACACCCAGGGTGGGGCTGGAACTCACAACCCCAAGATCAAGAGTCACCTGCTCCTCCAGCTGAGCCAGCCAGGTGCCCCAGGACCTTAATAACAAAAATGCAACTGTAAGATCCCATATATCACTGATCAAAATGGCAAAGGCAGTTTTTGCAATTACTGTGTTTCCTTGGGGTGGTATAGAATTTAATAAAACCTTTCTAGAGAGTAGTTTGGTAGCTATATATCAAAAGCCTTGAGAAGATACATACTTTTTTCATCTAGCAATTTCAAATCTAAGAGTGTGGTCAAGGCAACATTACCCATAATTCTCAAGGTTTGGGAACAATCTAAGAATTCCAACAATGAGACTGGGTGAGCAGATTTAACTACTGCCATACAATGGGATTCTGTGCAGTCATTCAAAGTGATGTTTTAGAAGAATATTTACTGACTAAGGTAGTTATTAATTGGTAGTTATTAAATCCAGTGATTGTTAGTTTCTGTTCTCATTTTGTTGAAACTGTCCTCAACATTTAACACAGTTAATGTTGGCATTACCTCAGTGGCAACACACTTTCCAGGTCTCTCTCCTACCTCGTGAGACACTTGACTCTGTATCATGTTTTGTAAATGTTTGCCTCTGTTCCGCTTTGCAGTAGAAATGCCTCTGGGCTGGAACCCTGTCTCTTCTCCATTTACATTCTCTCCTTCACAATATATTTACACTCACAAATACCAGGCTTATATGTCAGGTTCTAAACACCGGACTCCTATATCCAGTTATCTATATGAAGTCTCAGTGTGAATGATTTAATGCTTAAGTCCCTCAGGTTTGAAATGACCAAAAATCTAACTCCTTTCCCAGCCTCTGCCCCCATCTTACAATCTCTTGGCAGCATTCAAAAACAGTTGACTGCCCCCTCCTTGAAACCTACTTTACTCTTGAAGAACTTCATGTTCTCCCATTTTCCTCCTCTGCTTATTCTCTCCTGCCGGGTCTCTAACTGTAGGAGTCACCCAAAGTTTGTTCATCAGCCCTGTTATCTAACTGAATTTTTAGGGGACACCTGGATGGCTCAGTCAGTTAAGTGTCCGACCCTTGGTCTCGGCTCAGGTCATTGTCTCCCAGTTCATGAGATTGATCTCCGTGTCAGGCTCTGCACTGACAGCATGGAGCCTGCTTGGGATTCTCTCTGCCTCTCCCTGGCTCATGATCTCCCCGCCCCCCCTCAAAAATAAATAAACATTAAAAAAAATTGCATTTCTTTCCAGATGATTATTTTTTTTTTTTTTTTTTTTTTTTTTTTTGGAGAGGAAATGGGCCAGAGAGCGGCAGAAAGAGAGAGAATCCCAATCAGGCTCTGCACTGTCAGCGTGGATCCCGATGCAGGGCTCAAACTCGTGAACTGTGAGATCATGACCTAAACTGATACCAGGAGTTGGTCACTTAACTGACAGCCATCCAAGTGTCCCTCTTCACAGATGATCTTAATCAAGGCCACAGCTTTAAATGCCATGTAAGTTCAGATTCATTCTTTGAACAGATATTTATTGCACAGTTGCTGCACCTACTGCTTAGATGGCTTAGGCACTGGAACACAACAAAATCATTGTGCTCCAAGGATGTGAAGCAACTGACACTCTAGTATGCTGGAAGTATCTTTTGGATTAATCACTTTGGAAAATTTCTGTTGACTGTAATGTATATCTTATGACTAGGAAGTTCTACTTCCATGTATATATCCAACAGAAACATATCTCTATCAAAAGACATACACTAGAATGTGCATATTTATAATAGCAATATTCGTAATAGACAAACAGTAGAAACTACCCAAATTCTCATCAGTACTAGAATGGACAAATAAAATGTGTATATCCACACAATGGACATGAATGAATAATGTGGATAAATGTTATTAACAAGGTTGTGTGAAAGAAACCAGATGCAAAATAATACATATCATATGATCCCGTTGTACAATAGGCAAAGCTTGGCAAGATAAATCTTCCTGCTAGAGATCAGGCTAGTGATTGTCCTTTTGGGAGGAGTAGGGTGTTGGCCTGATATCCACTAAAGCAAGTGAGACAGCTCTGACAACATGCCAACTCCTGACTGGCACATGATTGAAACAATAGTATCATGCAACAATACTTAACACCTTAGAATTTTCTATTCTGCTGTGACCTATTTATTTTAACCCACTGATGAGCTCAACCTTCAATTTAAAACACAGCTCTAGATACATGATCCTGTATAACTTCTGAAGTGTGGAGTAAAAATTACTGTTTAGTAAGGGAGTAGAAGGGAAACAATACACTATGGAGTGAACTTGTCTCTGACCTTTACCAGCTGTGTGACCTTGGCAACTTATTTAATCTCCCTGTTCCTGTCTGTTCACTTACAAATTAAAGGTAATGGTGACCTAACGGAGCCTAAATAGCACAGTAAGCACTTAGCTTAGTGTCTAGCATGGTAAACATTTAACAATGTATTAAAGAATTAGAGTGGCAGTTTCCTACCCCTTTCCAAGCCCGACCACCTTTTTTTTTCAGGCTTGTCTAAAAATAAAGCCCAAAGTATAAGAACAATAAAAACGGAGCTTTACTGAATATGGTAGGAGGGGGCCTATACTCCATGGAAAACACACGAATGTGCACAGGGTCAGAACTGAAACATTCCATTTTAATTTTACCCTGCCTGTGGCCCCCTCACTCTACGAAAACACAGCAGATTCCACAATAGATTTTAGTGATTGAATGATTGGGACCCAACTCATCTTACTTAATAGGTGTATTTTATAGAACACAAGATTACAATTTCTGTGCTTGTAAGGCAGAGAAGGCAATTCATGGGCATAAGCCAGTCTGTAATCATGTCGTCTTTGGTGCAAACTTTGGTGATTTCAATTAGTCACCAGTGCTTGAACATTCGGGGTGCTTTTCCTGACAGTACGGATTTCTCCAAAATGGCGGACTGGGCTAGGCTTCCCGTGTGGCCATGACTGGCTGATGGCAGAACAACAGCAGGTGCTGCCCTTAGGTGGGCCTGCGTGCTCCAGTCTGTACTTCCTGTGGATTCCCCACCCGAGACCAAGTGTTCACTTTTCTCATAGAAGAGAAATCTTACCCACTCCCGTCTTGTGAACTACCTGGCCCCTGCTCGAAGGCACACCTTCCTATGACAGGGCCTCATACCCAGATTTCTGCAGTGAGGCGGGCCACGCTCCACCTGAGTAAGCACCAAGTCGGGGAGCACAACACCCCTCTGATTTTCCTCAAAGCAGCCCAGGATACCCTTTGAGTGCTCCTCCTCTACTGCTCCATCTTTCAGACTTCTGCTTTATGTTTCTGGACAACACTGATTCCCACCTGGTTCTAGTTACTATCTTATTCTTGTTGCCTGGTTTTGGCAACTTCTCTGCTCATAGTTAACTACCCTGCTTCATTTAACTTCACCTTGCTAACTCCTAAATGCACCCTATCTTTCTAACCATTAAATGTAAAAAGATCTCAAAAAGTTCATTTTATTGAAACAATTATTTGTTAAATGAAGGAGTTAATGATGAGGGAACACGTATCAATTTCCATTTATAACTTTCGACCCATCGTCTTTCATAGGTAGCTCTTGTTCTCATAACTGGACCAACAACCTTACAGTGTTTATTTCGCTACCACGTTTAAGGCCCAAGTTGTACATTTTCCAAGCAATATATATATATATATAGCTTTTGACCTTATGTCTTGATTTCTTCTTTAACTTTTTCTAGGTTATTCTTTTTTTTTTTTTTTTTAATGTTTATTTTTTGAGAAATAGAGTGTGGGCAGGGGAGGGGCAGAGAGGGAGACAGGGGATCTGAAGAGAGCTCTGTGCTGACAGCAAGGAGCCCGATGCCGGGCTGGAACTCAAGGGCCATGGGATCACGACCTGAGCCGAAGTTGGACAGTTAACTGACTGAGCCACCTAGGCACCCCTCTCTAGGTTATTCTTAAAATTAAAGCTAAATCTTGCTCTTCTAACATCAGGCCTCTACTAATGCTCTCCCCAAATTTTCCATCTTCAAACCACTTAAGTTGCCACTTCACTCTTAACTACTAATTCACTTATCACTACGTTCAGATTAAATTTCCTTGAGGAATTTTCCTTTCAGTATGTCATTTTTATTTTTTATCAGTCTCTATTCTCCCAAAAGCTAATTTGCTTTCAAAGAAATGTCTTCCATTCCAGGCTCTTTGTAATATTAAGATGCTCTTACATTTGAGAAATTCTTTGTACCTTTAACAACTTCCTGTCATTCAGATTCATTTCTAGGTTATTATTGCAATGCCATAAACTAAAAGGTAAGTGAGGGGATGATATTAAAATAAACACTGTGTCTTCTAAATGTAAAATCAAGGGGGACTATGTGTTTTTAAATTTCCAGTGCCAGAAGATAATTATGAAATTATCATAGTAATATCCTGACACAAAGGTTTTCACTATTAGAATAAATTCTGTGACTTGAAATTTAAACAGTTTGAAAATTGCTGAATATACCATTAGGACTCTTATGGTGATAAAAACCTAAGTTAGACTAAAACAAAGGTTCAGAAAATTTTAAATATTTGTACTTTTCTTAAAATGAATATTGGTATATGGCTAGACAACAAATAATTAAACCTTAAAATTTTTTTTAATGTTTATTTTCGAGAGAGAGAGGGAGACGCAGAATCTGAAGCAGGCTCCAAGCTTTCAGCACAGAGCCCAAAGCGGGGCCTGAACTCAGGAACTGCGAGATCATGACCTGAGCCGAAGTCAGACGCTCAACCAACTGGGCCACCCAGGTGCCCCAAAACTTCAGTTTTTAACCATAAATGTATAATCAGATTATATCTTCATACATACTTTCACATGTTTCTTAAGACTATGCAGAAAATATTTTTGCTATAAAACCTTGTAAAGTGTACCATGTTTATTATAACTTAATAACAAAATTCCATAAAATACAAATTTAAGAACATTCTGAGTTTATCATAATTTTATTGTAACTTATCAAAATTACATAGATACAAAATTAAGCAGAAACTGATGAATTTTCTGTCTTCAGATGGTCTTAGAATCTCAGAAACCTTGAAGTTTGCTGAAAATAGAAATTCATAAAATTAAATAGTTTGGAAACCAAATTTATTATATATTTCTTAATATTTAATTGTAGTTCATTTTAAAAATAGGTCATTACATGAACATTGTTCCAAATTTAGAAGGGGACACAGTGAAAAATCAGTCAGTCTCACACTCCGTCTCTGCTCCCAGAAGCAATTATTTGTCCTTATAAAGATAATGTAATTATATGTAAGCATGTATTGTGAGGGTATATGCTTTAAAAACACTTAAGTGGTAGAATACAATAAGCACTATTCTACACCTTTTTTCAATTAGTAACAAGTATATTTATAATTTTTAACCTAATCCCTTCCTTTAAGGCTTTGGAATTTAAATTCAAAAAGTTCTGAAGAAGCACGCACATTTAAATGGATACACGTTTACACTGTTTGTTTTGCTATTACAAAACCTACAGTAAAGTGCCAGTACCTACTTTTATTTTATTTTTTTAATTTTTATTTTTTTAATTTTTTTTTTAAACATTTATTTATTTTTGAGACAGAGACAGAGCATGAGCAGGGGAGGGTCAGAGAGAGAGGGAGACACGGAATCCGAAACAGGCTCCAGGCTCTGAGCTGTCAGCCCAGAGCCCGATGCGGGGCTCGAACTCACGGACCGCGAGATCATGACCTGAGCCGAAGTCGGACGCCCAACCGACTGAACCACCCAGGTGCCCCTTAATGTTTATTTTTGAGAGAGAGAGAGCATGAGCAGGGGAGGGGAGAAGAGAGAGGGAGACACAGAATCTGAAGCAGCCTCCAGGCTCAGAGCCTGATGTGAGCCTCGAACTCACGAACGGTGAGATCACGACCTGAGCTAAAGTCAGACGCTTAACTGACTGAGCCACCCAGGCACCCCACCAGTACCTACTTTTAAACATAAACCTAAGTACACCTGGAGGATAAATTCCTAAAAATGGAATCGCTGGTATATATAGTCTAGGTGTTAAGAAATCCTGTCAAATTCCCTTCCATAAAAGTTTTTACCACTTTTTATTCTGGCCAACTATGTGTGAAAATGGGTATTTATTTCTCCACTACATCACCAATACTGTGTTTTAAAATAAACAACTGTATTTGAGAGTACATACGGAAACAGGGTTAATCTTATCTACTTTGTTGTTTTTTTTTTTATTTTTTATTTTTTTAACGTTTATTTATTTTTGAGACAGAGAGAGACAGAGCATGAACAGGGGAGGGGCAGAGAGAGAGGGAGACACAGAATCGGGAGCAGGCTCCAGGCTCTGAGCCATCAGCCCAGAGCCCGACGCGGGGCTCGAACTCACGGACCCCGAGATCGTGACCTGAGCTGAAGTCGGACGCTTAACTGACTGCATCACCCAGGCGCCCCAACCTTATCTACTTTGACTACAGTTTCTGTGATTAAGTCTACAGTATGATTTCACAAATAATCTACTAAGCGATTTCTTCTTAGGCGAAACTAAATAGCAGGAAGACCAAATTATTCCACTGTATCTTCAAATTGTCTTCTGTTCTCTTGAAAATAAATGTACATCAACCTGTTTGAGCCAGCACTGAAAAGATTCCTTCAATTATTACTACTAAATTATAGTTTGGAAATCATGTCAAAACTTTTCAGCAGCTGAGTCCATAGAAGATAAAGGAGCCAACTATTTCAACTCAACCAACAGTGAGCGTCAACTGCAAGTCAAAAGCTATGCTAGAAGCTTTTAAGGAAGACGGGTACACACATGACTTCTAACACAGTAATGTCAGGAACTGTCAAAGAGTTCTGCAAAAAGTGCTTAGAACGCAAACAATTCTGCATGTCAATCGGGCAACGTTAGCAGAAACAGCTGAAGTCTTTGCCATCATAATTAATACATCAGTTCATTTCCTGTTGTGATTTACTTACTTGTATCCTGACTCATTTTTTAAGAAAAGAGTATAAAATGGCTTGCAGAGATGTCATAAAAAGATAAAAGTAAATGAGGAAATTCAAGGGCAAAATACAGGGGAGAGAAGATGAAGCCAGAGCTGCACCCAAAATTTATGCTAGTAATTCCTCTGCTGCTATCAAAGTGGGCTACACATCTGGTTGTACTTCCTAGCAGCTAAAGCAAAGGGAGCTTCTCAGAAGATACACAGTCTCCCCTAAGATAAACAGTTGCTTGGGACAGACACAGAATTCTCTTGTCCTGAGACCTACTGAAAGTTCCCGGTACTGGTTTTCACAGCAGAGTAAGTTTCATATCAAATCGCAGTTCAGTAAAAGTCATCCTGAAGGTGGACAAAATATGCTCCTGGCAGACACCCCTCAGAGGTGACTTAATCCTGAGATCACAAAATCAGATGCCCTCAGGGGCATCCAGGTGTGACAATAGGGAGCCATGAGACTGGAGACAGGTGCTTCCTCTTACCTAAGGGCATTCCAAATCAGGTGGGGGGGGGGGGCAATTTAGGATTCAGTGTGGGCTAGGTAGAGTCAAACATTTGTTGGGCTTATAGAATAGACTAGAATATCTGCGACCTTAATGAGTATCTGTCTGGCTGTATTCATTCCACAAATTAAATAGTGTCTGGAATGCCGTAAGAGTCAAATATGTGTCAAGTGAGTGAATCCGAGAATAAAATTTACAGTATCTCAAAGTGAATGGACTTAAATCCTCCATGAGTTATTGAGCAGCAAGAACAATGCATTTTTTTTTTTTTTCAAGAAATATGTAAGAAACTGTTAATCACGGTTTCAGGGTTAGGAAGCATATGTATTTTTCCTTTCCAATTTTATACTTTTAAACATCGAAATCTTTATCATGTACTCATGTTTGTTTTTATTTGAGTAAATATGTTAATTGCCCACTAAAAATGAAAGACAACTGGGCTGTGTGTTCAAGATTATATTCTCTGACAAGAACCCAGAAGGCAGTTACTTGCTCACTTGTTCTTATCTGAATGTGGGAGCATTTTCAAAATATGATTAACCGAGAAATCGCGTGTTAGGATGCCCGAATCCAAGAGAAATAGGGTCAATAATGCATATTCTTGGGCTCTAAACTAGAGACATTTGATAGGTCTGGAGCAGAATCCTGGAACTTAACAGGATTAAGTTCCAGCTTAATCCTGGATTAAGTTCCCACCTCCAGCGGGGAACACAAAAGCAGTTCCCCACTGCCACAAATTATGCAGCCGGGCTTCCCACATTCAGGGACATCGCAGGGATTGGCACATCCGGAGTGCAATGGATAAGCCTTGCCCTGGGAAAACCACTTTCATGACCATGGTATCTCCTGGGCCAGGGTAAGTAAGAAACTTTTTTGTTTTGTTTTTAAATGTTAATTTATTTTGGGAGACAGAGGATCCCAATCGGGCCGTGCGCCGTCAGCACAGAGCCCAATGCAGGGCTCAAACCCCCGAACCCTCAGATCATGACCTGAGCTGAAATCAAGAATTGGTCACTTAAACCAACTGGGCCACCTATGCTCCACACCCCAGAAACATTTTTAACAAGGATCCCAGAAGATTTGGATGAAAGTGGTCTATAGATCACCCTTTGAAAACCACTGCCTTCCCAGGTTATTATTCTTTTTTCCCAAGACAGCCTCCCAATCCCAACCCCTCACCATCACCACACACACATCCAGTCCCCGCCCCCCCCCCCACACTTGTTTGCTGCCAATTTAAGGCAGATTACCTAGGTTTTGAGAATCAACCATGTGGAGGGTGGGGCTGACCTCTCTGAATAATGATGTCATCAGAAGTCAGCCTATAAAAGAACTAACCCAGCTCCAGAGCTGTTCTGAGATATTCCTCAGAAAACCGTTCTTAATCTGTTTTATCACAAATGTGCCATCAAGTACATACAATTCTATGTCCCACAGCATGACCACAAATTCAGCCTAGAATATTCCAAAAGACAATTACAGATATTTTTAAAACCTCAGCACACCTACAGGACTTGTGATTTTTAGCACTACACTGCTAAAAGACACCTCCTTCTTGCTGTTTCTGGGGGTACACTTACCTGTCTTCTACTATCTTACTGGATGGATAAAAAACTTTGAATGAAAATCCACTTCTTGGAAAAGATCCCTTTGGGAGAAAAAAATGCCTGTAAGTGAACACTCAACTGTTCTAAAAAGAATTCCTACTTTTATTTTTTTATTTAAAAAAATTTTTTTTAACATTTATTTATTTTTGAGACAGAGAGAGACAGAGCATGAACGGGGGAGGGTCAGAGAGAGGGAGACACAGAATTTGAAACAGGCTCCAGGCTCTGAGCTGTCAGCACAGAGCCCGACGCGGGGCTCGAACTCACGGACCGCGAGATCGTGACCTGAGCCGAAGTCGGCCGCTTAACCAACTGAGCCACCCAGGCGCCCCGAATTCCTACTTTTAAAATCAAACTCCTTGCTCATGACTTAAAAAGAAAGTTGTAAGATGTGACTATAAAGTAATGAGACAGATGTTTTTCCCCCCGATCTTTGCTGAGATAAGATATTATTATAAAATGGCTCCACCTGAAGCAAAAGTCTTTCAAGTTGGCTAGACTGTCTTCTACTAACATGTATCTGGAAATGCTTAGGGTGGCTCTACCTAGCGTAAGAAATGCTGTACTGTGCAATGCTACATACACATATAAGACATGCAAACATCATGTTGAAGAAAGTTTTCCTGCCCCTCTCTCCCTCCAGTGAAAAATCTAGGTTGACGCCCCTCTCAGGTGCCCCCAAAGCAACTGAGCAGTAATCCCACAATGCGTCCACTACTAAACTCTAGGGCAGAGATGGTCTTTTTGTTTCGGTCTCTGTGTGCCTGGCACCAACTCAATGTCTGGCCTGTTGCAGGCATTTGTTAGTGGAAGTGTCAAGAAGGGATGGAGCAATGTCAAAGGCAAGTTTGGGGCTTGCCCAAAAGGTATAAGTAAGGTAAAAAAGGACAGAATGATGTAGAGAGGGCTGTTTACTGGCCTACCGGATGAGAAAGTGGAAAAATTCAGAAATAAGGTGTTATCAAATAAAGCATTAACTATGAGAACACCCAAAGAGTAAAATTTAAATAAGAAATAGCCTCATTGTGAAAGAATATTGGAAAAGTGAATAAAGGTTCTAAAAAAATCAGGCCACAAATTTCAAACAGTGAAACCAAATTGTTGACTGTGCCCCTCCTCAGAGCAGTTCTCAACCACAGAAAATTGTGTCCCCCCAAGGGGACATTTGGCAAATATCCTGAGGCATTTCCCACTGTTAATAACTGGGGGCTGCTACTGGCATCTAGTGGGGAGAGGTCAAGGATGCTGCTAAGTACCCTTCTGACGCACAGGACAGTGCTCCCCAACAAAAAATTCTTTGGTTCAAAATGTCAACAGTTGCATGGTTAAGAAACCCTGTCTTAGAGGAATCTGGACAAAATAAATGAGTGTTTGAGGAAAGCAGTAACCAATAGTAAGTCATGATGTTTCTAGAAATGGCCTAGACAAAACAAAAAAGTATTAAAATAGGTCTAACATTCATAAGAATCAATGAAGAATACAAAGTAAAAATCACTACTGAAGATAGTTTGTATCACATCAACAATGTTTATGCAGTAATTCCCCAAATATGAAAAGGCAATTCTACTTCTGTAGAAATTGTGTCCGAGTAAGAATTCCCACATTCATCCAGCTTAGGTTTCTGGGACTTGCACAAATTTCCAAAAGTCAAAATCATCCACAAAGGACATTAAAATATTTAAAGAGAATGAGATACAGGCTCTGAAAGCAATTCCCAGAAAGGAATCCTAAGGTAAGTTACCTTGAAGGGGAAAAATACTCATTTGGATTTATAAGCTTTGGTGTATTCTTTTTTTTAGGTTACATTATTTTACAGTCACATGCTATCCTGAAAGTTGAAGAACTTTCTGTGTGTACCACATTAATTCAATGTTTCCTTAATAGCATATTTTTACTCCTAACAGTGATTTTACTAAATTTTTTAACTTAAAGAAATAACACTCCAGTCTTGACGAACTATGCCCATATAAGGTTGATGACGTTCTTACCGGGTTCATACAGAGGCATTCTGTATTGGTCACAGTGAAAGGATCGTATTTGTCTGCAATGACCAGGAGATCAGGCACAGGGTACACTCTCAGAGCATAGTCATATGCCCAGTACACTGGGCAGACATAGAGGGGGAGAGGGGTCAGGTGTCCTTGGGATAAGATTGTCTTTACAAACTACAAAAGAATGATATAAAACAAACTTCAGCTCATTTGTAAAAGTTAAAATTGCTAACAAACAACTTTACATTAAATATCAATTACCAGAAGGACTTAGAAAATTTGAGAAATCATTAGGAGAAGTTTAAATCACAGAACTTTGAGAAACACTGATATGAAATGAAATAAGCTATCCTGTATTTTAGGAAAAAATCTGTAAGTTTTCATTTAACACCACTTATCATAAAAGCTACTCCCCCAAAGTAGTCACACTGGAACAGTTGTACTTTTAACTGTATAATAAACTCAGTTATTAATTATGTTCATCTAAAAATAATTCCACAGCTTGAGTAATGCCAAGAATAGATACGTAGCCTACATAAACTTTAAACATTATAAAATAAATACTAAAAATGCTCTGTAAGATGTACCTCCACATTTCCCAAAATGGTACATGGGGATCCATGTACCACTTCAGGGAACCCTGAAGCTACAAGATAAACATTACATACCCTTCCGATGTGGACAGATCATATAAAATAATGAACGTGATGAGGTAAACATTAAAAAAAAATTTTTTTAATGTTTATTTTATTTTTAAGAGACAGAGAAGGAGTGGGGCAGGGTCAGAGAGAGGAGACACAGGCTCCAGGCTCCAAGCTGTCAGCACAGAGCCCGACGTGGGGCTTGAACTCATGAACCGTGAGATCACGGGCTGAGCCGAAGTCAGACGCTTAACCAACTGAGACACCCAGGTGCCCCGAGGTAAATACTTTTTAAAATAAATACATATATATTTTGAAGTACAACGTAAGATTTATGAGTTTTAAGGCAAAACAGGAAGACTCAAAGAAATTTCTGGTTCATTCTAGGCTTCCCTCTGCCCATTAGGGGATACTTCAGTGAGAAAGTTGAGAAACACTGACTTAGTAACAAAAATTAACTTACTGGCAAAAGTAGTTTGAACCATAAACATAAAAGGTCAAATTATTAAGTGACTTAACAGTATTTTATATAATGCAACACTTATGATAGCTTAATAAAGAAGACTCTTAACTTACATGATTAGGAATATCCAAATTGCTACTAGGGAAGCGGACACAGTTTCTGCACATTTTATTCACTAAGTCCTCACGGAAGACAATAATTTCTTGTGTACAGTACTGAATTCTGAAATGAAAGCAGTAGTTGAATTTGACTTCCTCAGCCAAAAAAAAAAAGGAGATAGTTTAAAAGGCAAAATGTTTTATGATACAAAGCTATTCCCACTACCCATCGTTTACCACAGCAAAAATTCAGCTGGACTCTATCCTTCCATTCATTCGACCGTAATTTACTGAGCTCTCCGTATGTGTCCAGCACTATCGTAGGGATGAGTGAACAAAACAAAAAGATCCCAGCCCTGATGCAATTTATATTCTAATGGAGGGAGGGCAGTCAGAAAAAATATCAATAAACATGATAATTATATGGGATGTTAGGAGATGACTAAGTGTATGGGAAAAAGAAAAACAGGCTATCAGGGATCATTTGTGACGTAAGAAGGGCTAGATGGCTGGAGGATTAAACAGGATGATGAAAATAGGTAGGGCTGATAATGGAGTCTGATTTGAGCACAGACGTGAAGGAGGTGAGAGAGGCAAGCAGATATGCAGAGGAAGAACACTGCAGGCAAAGGAGGAACACAGGACAGGCAGAGGGAGCGGCTACAGCAGAGGCCCCGAGACAGAGCATGGCTGGCATGTCTGAGGAACAGAGAGGAGGCTGTGGTGACTGGAATAAATGAGGAAGAGAGGAGCAGGAATAGGAGGCCAGATCATGCTGGGCCCTGACTACAACTGCAAGGATATGGGCTGTTACTGAATTTGGGCACGAGGAGCGCCCAAATTTCAGGATCAGTAAGGCGGAGGTGACATGCTTATGTGTCAGAGGATCACTCTAATACAGCGTTAAGAACAGACTACTGAGGGGCAGGGGTAGACGCTTGAGACCAACGAGGAGGCTATTACAGTAATCCAGGCTAGAGCAGATGGTAGAGGGTCACAGAGGCGGTGACAGGTGGCCAGATTCTGCATATATTTTGGTCTTCCTTCACATTTTTGAAGGACTTCCTGAAACATTACATGTGAGAGAAACCCAAAAAGTTTTGGCTCGAGTGACTGGCAGGACTAAGGTGCCATGAACTCTGATGAGGAAGAGTACAGAACAGGTTGGGAGCTGACGGGTGGGAAGTAGATGAGAAGCTCAGCGTGAGGCTGTCTACTAGACATACATGGGGGATGATGAGCAGGCATCTGGATGCATAAGTCTGGAGTCTGGGAGAAAGGTTTGAGCTGAAGATGTAAATGTGGGAGTTGTCAATACACAGATGGCAGAGCTTTGGGAGTAGCTAAGGTCACCAAAAGAGTGAATGCAGGCAGAAAAGAGAGAACAAAGGACTGTAACCTCTGACTATAGTAAGTGGCATGTGCAGTAACACCTAATCTGTTTCACTCTTCCATTGTAGCTTTTCTTAAAGGATGTGTAATGAGAATATCGATTTTTAAATCTCCATCTGTTTTTCAGCTTCTAAATTCATTATCAGTGAATTCAATAGTGATAAAATATTTTTAATTTTATTTTTTTAAGTTTATTTATTTATTTTGAGAGAGAAAGCATGAGTCAGGGAGGGGCAGAGAGAGAAAAGGAGAGAGAATCTCGAGCAGGCTCGTCCCTGACAGCAGAGAGCCCGATGTGGGGCTCGAACCCACAAACTGTGAGATCATGACCTAAGCCAAAGTCAGAAGCTCAACTGAGTGAGCCACCCAGGTGCCCAGTGATAAAATATTTCTAAAGTTTTGAGAAACCTAAAATAAAGAGAAATTTTCTCTTTATATTTACCTCATAGTAGTCAAAGTTCGGAGACAAAGTTTAAGAGGCAAGTTAGTTTTGAAATGAAACGAAAAAAAGCATAACACAAAATGGTAATATTTACCTGCAAGGATTGGTAGTAAAAATTGAAAATGGTACTCTTTGTCTGAATTCATCAGTGATGCTTTCAGCAAGTGGTGGCCTATAGAAACAATTTATGTGGTGTAGGATATATTTTTAAATTTGACAAAATATTTTTAACTGTTAGAAAAATCTAAACACAACTTACCTTGGTAAGATGGAACCAAATCCAGGATCCTCTGGACCAGGAACAAACACAAATCGACTACTGTAGCAAAATTCAATATAATTCATTAAAAAAAAAATTATTGCAACACTATCCAGTAGTCTAAAGACGAGTTACTGCCTTGAATTAAATAATAATTTTTAATATTTTTTAAATTTCATGCATTTTAATAAATGAACTAAGTCTCCAGACTACCACTGTCCAGCAGACCTTTCTGCAGTGATGGAAATGTCTCCATGTGCACTGTCCAGTTATTGAGTGCTTGAACTGTGGCTAGTGTGAGTGAATTTTTAATTATATTTAACTTTAAATCATTTAACTTTAATTTTTTTTGAGAGACAGAGAGAGTGCTAGAGAGAAAGTAGGGGAGGGGTAGAGGGGAAGAGAAACTTAAGCAGGCTCCACCCCAGCGCAGAGCCGCAGGGCTCGATCTCGCAGTGGTGAGATCATGACCTGAGCCGAAATCAAGAGTCTGGACACTGAACTGACTGAGCCACCCAGGAACCTCTAAATAATTTAAATTTAAAGAGACACATGTGGCTAGTGACCATCATATTGAAGAGTACAGCTCTAGACAAAGTACTGTCACCAAGAAATTAAAAATATAGTTGAAAGTATCACTCTTTCCTTTTCAATATTTTTCACTATAAATCTCTAGTATAGTATAACATACATTATCATGATGTGAGGATAATTTTTTCTTAGCATACTAATTTTCTCAAACTTTTGTTCCATTCATTTCCTAATAATCATGGATATAAAATTTAGAATTCACTTTTTGTTTGTTTTTTAAAAAACTTTTAAAAATATAGCAATAGAAATCATTACCTTTGGTGGATATTTGGATATTCACATATTATGTCTGCCAAAGTTTTTAAGGAATCTAAAATTTTAAAGGGATATTAAATTTAATTTGCATTTAATGCACATAAAAGTCAAATTATATTTGCTTAGCTACAACTCTACATCTTTTAAATGAAATTAAAATATTATAGATCATTTCTTATCAATTTCATTTATCTAAATGTAGAAACATTTATTCAATAGACCTTCAATACCTTTCAAAGCTTGAACTTGATTTTTTCCATATGGTGCAGATGAAAAATTACCACACAGAATAAAGCAGGTTGGAGGTGCTGGTGAATAACCTAAAAATAAGAGAATAAAATGAATATCACTTTTCTAGTCTAGAAATCAGATTAAAAACCCTTTAACCATGAGGTTTTTCTTTTGTTTGTTTTGTTTCCTAAGTAAACTATGGGCCCAACATGGGACTTGAACTCAAAACCCTGAGATCAAGAGTCACATGCTCCACTGACTGAGCCAGCCAGGAGCCCCTAACCATGAGTTTTTAATAACAAAAAGTTACTAGTTTAATAATACCTTATTTTAAAAACCAGTATTTTTAAACAATAATAACAATACTGCCCATTTATTGAACACTTACTATATGCCAGGCCCTGTAATAGCTTGATTCTGACAACATCCCTATAAACTGAGAGAGAGATTAAGTAACCTGCCCAAGGTATCAGGCTGCAATTTAAACCCAGTTCTGAGTGGCTCAATCAGTTGAACATATGATTCTTGGTTTCAGCTCAGATTATGATCTCCAGGTTCATGAGATAGAGCCCTGACTTGGGCTCTGCACTGACAGCATGGAGCCTGCTTGGGATTCTCTACCCCCAATCCTCAAAATAAATAAATAAATAAACATTAAAAAAAATAAAAAAATAAACCCAGTCTGTCAGACTCCAAACCCAAGCTCTTATCCATTCTTATGCTATACTTAGGACTAATTCTTAGCTCTCATGAACACACATACGCATGCACAATTATTTTTCAAATGTAAAAATTTAAGTTTTTTAAGATGGGCTCATTTAAAATATCTCACTGCTGAATCAACATTTACAGGAAAATAGACTACTCAAAAAGATACATTTTTAACAATTTAGTTTTAAGACATGAACCCTCGTTCAAGTTTAAAAGGGTAGAAAAGAATGGCACCCACCAGAAAACATGGTGTGAAGTTTTCCCAACACTTCTCCTTGGTCTAACCAAACGTCAGATATAAACACAAACATGGCATCTTTATTCTCTTCTTCTAGCTGTTTTAGTTTTGCAGAAGTCTTCACAGATGTATTAGAAGGCCCTCCAAAAAAATTAATATTTCCATAGTATGCCCTAGGTAATTATGACATAATTATTAGCTTCTATCCTATATTCTGTTGGAGATGTTTTTCTTTCTTTCTTTTTCTTAAAGATTTTATTTTTAAGTAATCTCTACACCCAGCATGGAGCCCAAACCCACAACCTTGAGATCAAGAGTCACGTGCTCTACTGACTGAGCCAGCCCCATGTTGGAGATGTTTTTCTAATAATTTTACAAATTTAGTTTCTTTCTACCTAATGAGGTTATTTTCCCATCAGTGTAAATAGTGCCATGAAAATGTACTATTTGTAGCACTTAAAAAGCAAATAAGTTTATTTAAATGCCCTAAAATAAGAAAAACAGAAGCAGTGAATAAATACTTAATAGGCTGTTTCTGTGTCTTTTAAAACCGACTAAAGCAAACATTAAACTTCCTATGTAATTCAAAGTAGGAGGAATGCACATTTGATTTAAACAATATCTAATAAAAAGTGCTCAAAATAAGTACTAACCATTTAACCGAACAATTCCATGTTTAGAAATTTGTTCTAAGGGATTAAGGAGGTCTACAGAGACTAACATACATGGCAGAATTATAAAAATTTGGATGTTACAAAGCAATGTATGTGTCCATTATTAATGTAAAAAAAAAAAAGGCTATAAACATGCATAGTCACACATAAAAAGAAACTCTCTCCTTGGATGGATAGATGGATGGATGGATGGATGGATGATGTGGTTCCTAAGTAAATTATGTACATATATAAACATATCTCAGATTACAATCTTAAATCCTTAAAAAACCTCATTTTAGGAGATTTTATTTTCTTTATTTTACAAAAGAGAAAAAAACAAGGTTCAGGAGGGTTAAGTGATTTGCCTGTGGCCCGTCCCAGTTAACAGATGCAAGTGCTCAGTTTCAGACCCTGTCTGAGAGCCAGGGCCAGAGCTTCGTGCACTACTCTGCACTGCCCCCTATCGTCTCCACTGCCTGGCAGGCTCTGTATGAGGCTGAAACTGAAGGGTTACTGCTCACGGCCAGCTTCCTTGATTATACCTCTCATTCCAAAGTAGTAATTTTGAAGCCTGTACGGAAATAAAATGTCAAAAGCAACAGAAATTTTGCTCTAAATATATCCCAAAGAAAACCTACCATGTTGTAAAAAGCCACAAACTGGCACTAAACGCATTCACTTAAAAGTGAGTTAGTTTGATGAGGGCTTGTGTTCTCATTTGCATGAACGGCACTTTCCCCTAGGTTACCTCAACAGGAAGAGAAGTTGCCCTGACAGTAACTTCCAGCCAACAAACGTGGCCTGTATACCTTGATTTTGTACAGGTATACTAGGACTAGAATCTTAATTCTTACACTTCTTGAAATCACTTTCACCACAGACAGAATCTCAAGATTAGGAGGCAACTTTAATTCCCCCAAAGGTGGCAAACTCAAATGTTCACAGGCTTCAGGAAGGGAACACTGAATAAGGAAGCAGCAACCAGCTGAGGCCTCCTAGGTATGAGCTAGGGTGCACTGACATGTCCTGCCCAAAGTGCCATCACTGCAGTAGAGTGATAGCTGGGGGAGAATTCAGGGACCATGTTGCCAGATCTGGTTGTTCAAGATGACTCAGAAATCTAGACTTTTATGAAAAATCTCTTAATTTTTAAACAACGGAAACAAAAGATACCTCAAAGGGGAATATCTCAAAGGGGAAAAAAAGAAAGAAAGCTCTTCAGACTACATTCAACCCACAGGCCACCAGCTACAACTTTTACACCATCGTTTAGCCTCTGCTCAAAAACCTGAGTGACAGGGGTGCCTGGGTGGCTCAAGTCAGTTAAGCATCCGACTTCAGCTCAGGCCACGATCTCACAGCTCGTGAGTTTGAGCCCCGTATCAGGTTCTGTACTGACAGCTAAGAACCTGGAACCCACTTTGGATTCTGTGTCTCCCTCTCTCTCTGCCGCTCCCCTGCTCACACTCTGTCCCGCTCTCCTTCAAAAATAAATAAACATTAAAAAAAAATTTTAAAAACAAAAAACAAAACCCTGAGTGACAGGGAACTCTCTCTTCTCAGAGAAGGTCCTTTTGGAATGGCTCTAACATTATGATGCTTTTGCTTACATTAAAGAGCTTTTTCATCTGCCTCTTGTAACCTTTTTTTTTTATGTTTATTTATTTTTGAGAGAGACAGAGAGACAGAGTATGAGCGGGGAAGGGGCAGAGAGAGAGGGAGACACAGAATCTGAAGCAGGCTCCAGGCTCTGAGCTGTCAGTAGAACCCAACATGGGGCTCGAACCCACGACTGCGAGATCATAATCTGAGCTGAAGTCAGCCACTTAGTTGACTGAACCACCCAGGTGCCCCTGCCTCTTGTAACTTTTAATCATTAGTAGAAAAATAAGGCTTTATATTAACATGAAAATTATATTCTTCTAAGTGTCTTCCTATCTCTTACCTCAGTTGAACTTCTAATCAACCCCATAGATAAGCGAGACAGGAAGACTGGAACACGTGCCCATAAAAGCCAAGGTAGGGAGATACGAATACAACTAACCACGAATCAACGTGCTATTTTTCAGATGCACATATAATCCAGTCTTCCAACTCTTCCTATTACTCTTTGCATTCTGACACAAAGCCTGAGTAACCGACAAATGATACACACTCTTAAAACCACTACTGCCAGTATTATGAAATTCCTGTAGGGCTTCAGCCAAACATTTTATACCTAGTAGTACTAGAGGGTTCAGTGGGTGGAAATCCGAAGGCATTGACATGAAACACCTGATCTTCAAACCAGCCTGAAAAAGATAAGTAACAAGTCACTTTCATTTGTCCAATTCTTGTCTGAAAGGAAGAAAGTTATGGAAGACAAAGCAGTAATGCTAAGTTGCTGTCTCATCTTCTGTCAACTAACTACAGAGGTTGCCAGTCCCACCTAGCTACAGATCCAAAGGTAGTCTCAGTTCTATATTTTTAAAAAGTCATGAAATAGAAACAGACTCAGAAGTAAAACTTTTCATTTTAATTTCACAATACATGTTAGAGTACGGAGACATGAGGTACAAAGATTAGGAAATGTCTCACTTTATGACCCTAAGTAAAATCTGGTTTGTTTGGGTTTTTTTTCAATTTTATTAAGACATCATTCACATATCCTTACACTTCACCCTTTAAGGTATACAATTCAGTGGTTTTTAGTATATTCGCAAGTTGTATAACCATCACCACTAATTTCAGAATGTTTTTATCACCCCAAAAAGAAACCCCAGGCCCATCACCAGTCTGAGTTTTTTAATGTTGTCAAAAGTATGCTCTTATAAACAATGTTCTCCCAAATGATATCATGTTAATACATTTTAACCAATGTAGAAATGGTTTCACTGTAGAACGATGAGGAGGACAGCAAAAGGTATACTGACTTACCTTCTGCTAAGACAAAGCATGACTCTGTGTATAAACCACTATGGAACTGGTATACAGCAGTTGAGGAAAATAATTCTATTTCTATGCTTGAGGTGGTGATAAAGTCAACATAAATTCTGGGCTCAAAGGACTTCTGACTAATAAATTCAAAGACTTCACATTTGAAACTGTGAGTAGATCATAGCTTAAAAAATTTTAGGTTTAAATTTCCCCATTCTAAGATGTAGCTTGGTAATAATGTCAGTATAGATCATTCTTAGCATGGTATAAACTTCCTCACTGACTTGTTTGGATTCTCCAAATAAGGGAGAATTACAGTTTCTTTTGTCTCTGGCTAGAATTATGTCTCGATTCCTGCATCATCATCATACGTAAGTTACAATAGGAAACCAAATAGGTTAACTTAAGAATGGTGTGTAATCAATATCCCCAACTCATATAACATAATTTTAAAAAATATATAAAGGATATAGCTTTACTAATATCCAGTTGTACGGTTCCCGTAGGATCTTCCAGAAAAAATTTTCCCTAAAAAAGTTAAAAGAAATATGTCCACATTTATGTAAAAATGGATACTCTGACAAAATAATTAAAATACTGACAACTTTGACAACAGAATACAGTAGAGTACAGTGGATTTCTCAAAACTAGCAATTCCTGGCCCACATGTTTCCATTTGCTAGTCTGGTAGCCTCAGATTAATCACTTGATGGAGACTGAGACTCCTAAGAGGGACATGGAGAATGACCTCTGCAGATCAAGAGACGGCAAGAGGGATGCTCGGTGGTGGCCCTATGGGCCTCACCAGGTGCCTCCACCTAAGAGAGCTAACAGTGTCCTTCTCTGAGGGAGCAGGATGTGGTCTGCAGCCTTGCTTGTTAGAAACTCAGTACTCTCAGTTCCAGCAGAGGTCACTGAGGACTAATTTCAGGCTATGCAAACTGGCGGCCTGTCAAAGACACTCCCTGATGTCTACTCAGGAAACCAAATGCAGATGCAAAGGCTACTTGGTAACTGAGGCAGGAGTCTTCAATGAAGAATACATCCCTGTACCCTCTGCAGAAATGCTATACGGAACTGACATTTCATCAGTCCAAAGGCTGGAAACAGTTTGATGCTTATTAAGTTTAACTTACCTCTTTTAACTGGGTTATCATTCCAAGAACAATCACATCTCCAATTTTGGTTGTACTGCCCAAAAGGGTTTCTACCGTTTTAAGCTTAAAATGAGACAAAATAAATTCTTAAAGGTTGAAAATTTGTCCTTTGAAGAAACTACTCTTTTTATAAATAAGTGAATTTTTAGTGCGCATTTCAGTATTTTCACCTAGAGTAGAAAATCAGATAAAACTCAGATATAATTTACCCTATAAAAAGCTAAAATACCAACTCAGGCTCTTAGCACTGAAGTCTCATCTCATATTACAGGAGTTTCCGCCTTATCTAGTTTTGCTTTTCATAATTTCAGTTACCCTCTGTCAACCATGGTCTGGAAGCAGATGGTCTTCCTTCTGATGAATCACCAGAAGGTCAATAGTAGTCTAAAGCTATGTCATGTTTACATCATTCACCTCCCATCTCATCATGTAGCCATTTTATCATCTCACATCATCATAAGAAAGGTGAGTATAGTACAGTAAGATATTTTGACAGAGAGACCACATTCACATAACTTTTATTATAGTATATTGTTATAATTGTTTTATTTTATTATTATTGTTGTTAATCTCTCACTGTGCCTAATTTATAAATTAAGCTTTATCACAGGTATGTACGTAGAGGAAAAAACATAGTATATACAGGTTTTGGTACTATCTGTGCTTTGAAGCATCCACTGGGGGTCTTGGAACATATCACCCTTGGATAAAGAG
Organism: Panthera uncia; assembly: GCF_023721935.1. NCBI lineage: Eukaryota > Metazoa > Chordata > Mammalia > Carnivora > Felidae > Panthera > Panthera uncia. The sequence goes on along the minus strand of NW_026057582.1, from coordinate 48,634,442 downwards.
GGACTACTGTATTCTGAATGATGATAAGTACATTTACCTTTAAAATACAGAAAAGAATATAAATTTTATTTATTTGGTCAATACATCTTGCAAATTAGTAGGCTATTTAAAAAGTTATACTAGCATTTCAAAAGGTTGTCATTATTATTTATTTACATCCTCAATCTGACCATTATATTTTTATCTTTAAGTTAAAGGTAGTAACAATTGGGGCACCATTTTAAAAAATCCTTTCTGATGCTTTTCTATACACAGTCTTACATATATGTTAATACATATACCATTTATAAACACATACAGTTTTTGTTTTATTTGCAAAGATTAAACCATATTATTACTAATATTATACAACTTAACTTTTTAAATTTAATATCTCTTAGAAATCGTTTTATTTAACTATGCATAGATATAGATATACTTCACTCTTTTTAATGGATATAGATATGTACAGTACATATACAAAAATTTATGTTACCAAGTTCCTATTAAAGGACACATAAGGTGCTCAGTTTTCTGTTGGTAAAAACAGTGCTTAATGTTTCTTGCACCTCTCTTGGCCTAGTGCATGGGTATAACTGTTGCACATACTTCTACAAATTCCAGAAACAGAATTGCTGAATGAAAGGGTGTATAATGTTTCATTCTTATAGGAATTACCAAGTGAAGCTTCTTTTTGTCTGTAAAATTTTTTTTATTACAAATACTGCCTGTTTACTACTCAAAAATTTTAAAAATATAGGGAAGGAAAAATAAAGTCAGATATAATCACATTAACCCATAACATTTTTTTTAATGTCTATTTATTTTTGAGAGAGAGAGAGACAGAGTGTGAGTGAGGGAGGGGCAGAGAGAGAGGGGGACACAGAATCTGAAGCAGGCTCCAGGCTGTAAGCTATCAGGACAGAGCCCGATGCAGGGCTCAAACTCACGAACTGTGAGATCATGACCTGAGCCAAAGTCAGACACTTAACCAACTGAGCCACCCAGGTCTCCCAAATAATTTAGCTAAGTCTTAAAGTTAGTTTGCGAAAAAGGAGAGGAGAAATAATGCTTCTGGGCTGTGGGCAACTGAGTTGCCACAGGAAACCTAATATATATAAGAAAACACATAGATGGTCTTTGGTAGGGAAACATAAGTAATGTCAATTTCCACATGTGAATACAATTTTTTCTCTCGTAAAAGTTAAAAGCAGAAACTGTCAAACACTATAAATGTTTTCTCCTATGTTGCTACCATCGAACCTTAATTTGTGCATTGTGTAGTGTTATATTTTAGTATCAGACTACTCATCATCATGACTTCTGATCTGTCATGGCAGAGAATGTAATGAACCTTGAAAGAGGCTGGGCCTCTTCAGAACCTATACGGAACCTCAGAGAACTGGCAGGGCCTAGAAGTAGCAAAGGACTGTCTCCCGGCAGGACTCTGTGTGCTAAGAGAGGAATAAAGCCACAGCCGGGCTGACAGCGACTAGGTGTGTGGCTGGAACAAGTAAACAAAGGGCATAGGAGTACAAAAGTGGAAGGAGCCCATGTGACAGAAAACATTCTCCCTCCCACCTCTTCCTCAGGCCCCAGCCACCCTGTGGCCTGTCTGTGCTGTCTCATTTATCCTATAAATGTTATTTCCTTAGTGCCTTAAGTAAACTTTTTACTCCAACGGACAAAGCACATTTTAGATGAGTAAGTGTGTGGGCTGGACAAGGACCAGGATTTTGGAGTTTGAGTGAGAGCCGGAAGGGTAACATTGAGAGTTGGTCAAAAAGCCAGTGTCGTATCCAGCAAATGGACCAGAAGGACCAGGGATCTGTGTTGGTGGCCAGTGACGGTCTGGGGGTTACCGTAGTCTCAGGGCCTTCCCTCCCTGCTGTTTTTTTTTTTTTTTTTTTTTTTTTTTTTTTTTTTAAGTAAGCTTCATACCCAGTGCAGAGCCCAATGCAGGGCCTGAACTCATGACCCTGAGATCAAGACCTGAGCTGAGATCAAGAGTCGAACACTTAACCGACCAAGCCAGCCAGGTGTCTCAGGGCCTGTCCCAAAGAAGGAAGTGGTAGCTTCTATTAGAGATTTGCAGGGCCCAGGACACAGACAATGGTCTTTCTCAACAGTGAGAATGCACAGGTCAATTAGCTAGCTAAACAGTTACCAGCGGTCCATTCTCATTTAAATTTCAATAAGTAAGAATTAAGCAATAAATATTTAACTTATACACTTACGCCTCCTAAATAACTAACCTGGAATTTGCTTCCGGTTTCATCAGGATGAGAACCTATCACTGGAGGAGTGAATAATTCATGTCTGTGTGTCCTCTATAAAAAAGACAGATTCACATGAATTACTGAATCAGACATTTTAAGCTAAAATTCATTAAAATAGTACTCTGACAAAATCTTGTCCTTAAATGAATGTTAATATTGCCTATTCTCAATAAATTTGAAAGCCCACATGTTTTAATATACAAATACCTAGAAGTGTAATTTGGAAAATAAAAAAATTATTTCAAATAATTTTTTTAAAGAAAAAGCTCTATCGTATAGCTGCCAGCAGCACACTCTGGACTGAGTGTCAGTATGAAGTATGTATGAAGACAACAAACCAAGGGTCACCCTCAAAGCACAGGGGTTTGTGAGGAAGAAAAGTAGAGGGCCACCATACTACAAAGGACCCCAGGCAAAAGGGGGCATTTAACGAGATCCTAAGTGATAAATAAGACTTTGCTAGTAAGAAACCATATGAGGCTGAGACAAGACATTTCAGGCAGAGGACGGGACGTGTCACAAGAAAGACTTACAAGAGTAAAGGAGTGTTTGGGAAGTGACGCAAAGTGTAGTATAGTTGGAATCTGAGGTACACAAAGCAGAATGTCAGACAGGGCAAGAGATTAGCTGGAGCCTCTATTTGGGGAACCATATCCCCTGCCCCACTGTGGTCCATGTGGTTTAGGCAAGGCTGGTGTCTCTTCCCCCTTCTATAAATAGGCCTAGTGAATAAGTACCCCACCTCTTGGCCAGTGAATGGTCCAGGCTCAAGCTAAGAGCCACTAAGAGACCTTTGCTAGAACTACCAGAAGAGAGGAACTTTCTCCAAGTGCAGCTGAGGCTACTAGGGGCCTCTGTCATCTCGTAGGGAGAACCTGTTTGAAAGTAAAATCAATTTTTATAAAATTGCCAAGAGATGGAGACAGGTAGATGCCTCAAGACGTGGGATATCCTGGATCCAGCCATGCTTGAAACTGGTGGACCTCTAGACCTCACCACAAGTCAATAAATGCCTCTTTCTGTTTTAGTCAGTTTGAGTTTCTGTAACCTCCAATAAAAGAGCCCTGACGATACCGACTTTACATGTTAAGTCAGGAAATTTATCTGGTAGACAATAGAAAACAAAGATATTGAAATAGGATAAAAATAACATCAGATTTGCTTATAGGAAGATAATTGTGATAAAAATGTGAATGGACGAAAATGCAACACTTTCATTTCACAGGTAAGAAAAAATGAGGCTCAGAAGGGTTACGTGACACACCCAAAATAATATGATAGGCTTTAAAATCTAATTTTTAAAAAGAAAGAAAAAAGAAATGTGGTATTTACTTGGGCATCTTCTCTGTGAACAGCATTGTGCCAAGCAACTGTGGCAGAGGAAATACACAAGGAGCATCTCATAACGGGGATAAGCACCCCGAAGGCAAGGAAGGGCCAACTCCAGTAAATGATGCACAAGACAGACTGACATAGTGCTTTAAGGCAGAAGGAGATTGCAGCCGACTCATCAAGAAGAGTTTCAGAAAAGAGGAGGAATTTGAGAAGGTTAGGAGGGTTTCAATAGCAGAGAAAACTGGGAAGGGAAGAGCAGCCCAGAGAGTGAAGAATAAAAGCAAAGTTACAGAAGAAGGAGAAGAAATGAACAATAATTATGTTTCATTTTTGGCTCTAGTATAGTACGATTAGAGGAAAAGTAGAGGTTTTGGCCAAAAAGGTGCGATTGAAGTTCTCAAACATTAAGTATATATAGTTTGTATTTAATTCAATAGGCAGTAAACCTCCTTGAAAGACTGCAAAATCATGACAATATCAGAGCTACACATCAAGGAAGACTGATCCGGCCACATTACGTAGGTGATGGAAGGAGAGGACAGGCATCCTCAGGGTTCACTTTCTTCATCCTTTTTCAGAGCTTACTTGCGCTGACCATCCTGTCCTTAAAACCTTTTCCCGTATACCACCACCCTGGCCTGGCCCCCACATTCTCCTTTCTTCCCTTCTCTCCCCACCACCCCATAGGGTCTCACCCATCCCTGCAGTTCCATCCACTCCTCTGGGCAGATGCCCCCTAAATCTGTCTTCCCACATCTCTTTCTTTAGCTCTATATGTACTTTTCACCTGATTTCCCACTGACAACCTTAATTCAAAAATGTTTAAGACAGTACCTGTGTCATCTGAATCATCTTCCCCAAACATTCCCTTTTTCTTATTTGTTACCATGTTATTCTACTGTCCTACTCTCTGACTCAAAACCTTAATCATCTCTGAGTCTTTACTCTCTGCCTTCCCCTTCACATCCACTCTGTCACCATGAATGATGGCTTCCACTGCTCCAGTGTGGTCCCCTGTCTACAACTGTTGCCACTTCCTTCCCCCCCAGCTATCATTTATGGCAGGACTAATAACAGACTCCTCTAAGGCTTCTCTTCCATTCTTTGTTGTTGTTTTATTTTTAATGTTTATTTCTTTTTGAGAGAGAGAAACAGAGCATGAGCAAGGGAGGGGCAGAGAGAGAGAAGGAAACACAGGATGTGAAGCAGGCTCCAGGTTCTGAGCTGTCAGCACAGAGCCTGACACACGGCTCAAACTCATGAACTGTGAGATCATGACCCGAGCTGAAGTCGGATGCTTAACCGACTGAGCCAGCCAGGCGCCCCTTCTCTCACATTCTTAACCCATCCCCAAATCTGCTGGTAGAGAAGGGCTCAAAAAACCCAGCTGTGATGGAGTCTCTCTGGTATTCCAAGGCTCCTTGTACCAAGAAAACAGAGTCCCGAACGCCAAGAGTGGCATCCACAGCGCTCTGACCACCTGGCTCCCGCTTGCCTTTCCAAACCAATCCCATGCTACTCTTCTTCACGAGCCTTCCTCTACACACACAAATGGACCCACTGCTTATCATTTCCTGCAGAGTCCACTCTTTCCCTTTGCTGTGTCTTTGTTCACACTGTTACCACTACCTTTTCCCCATTTCACAAGATCAAAGCAACCAAGGCCCTGATTTTCCCAATGAATACATTCTGTTTATATCTCTTTTACAGCACATAAAACTCTACTTTATATCTTGTTTGTGCAAATGTCTTTAACTTCATAGACTGTAAACTGCACAAAGCTAGCATAGTGTAGTAGGTAAAGGCCGGACTCCAGAGTCAGACGAACTGGGTTCAAATCCTGTCTGTACTTACTATATATGATCTTTGGTAAATTTCCTAAATTTATCTAGGTATCAGTTTCCTCATCTGTAAAATGAGGATAATAGCTTTTATACCTACACTGATGTTGTAATGATTAAATGAGGTAAGTAATGTCTGTAACATACTGGACACAGTGCTCAGCATGTTAAAAACCAGTAATAAATGTTGGCTATTTTTATCATCACATTTGTTAATTGTTAATTGTATCCTCCATCTGGTCTCAAACACAGGCCAATAACAGTCTATTGAACAAGCTTTGGACCACAAAATTCCATCCTTTAAATTAACTCTGAGTGTTACCTAATCTTAAACAGTCTCATTTTCTACCCTCAGCTTACCTGGTGCAAAATAGTATATCGTTCACGAAACAGCTCTGCTTTATCTCTTGCTGTCCCAAATAAATTTGGTGCAGGGTGGTTGGTCATTAATAGACTAGAAAAAAAAAAGGAATGCTTATTTATAACTATCATAGTACACAAAGGTAGGCCAAAAATGAATCATGGGCTGTATGCCTTCTGAAAGAAATGTCCATCTGAAATTACCTTAAAATCAATATACTTACGGAAGAAATTTTTTTCTTTCTGAACTGTACACAAAGCGTGGAATATCAAATGCTCCTATGATATTGAAAATATGTTCCCTGAAAAACATCCCACAAAAACACAGATCTGATTTACTAACACATACGAATTCTAGATGAGCACAAAAACTTGTATTACAATCTTATGGCATATAAATTAAATATACTTTCCACAGGTCATATACAAAATTTTTTTTTAAGTTTATTTATTAAGTTTGAGAGAGAGAGCGAGTGAGAGAGTGGGGGAGGAGCAGAGAGAGAGGGAGAGAGAGAATCCCAAGCAGGCTCCACAGTGTCAGTGCAGAGCCTGGCATGGGGCTCGATCCCACGAACTATGAGATCATGACCTGAGCCGGCACCAAGAGCTGGATGCTCAACCAACTGAGACACCCAGGCACCCCCACAATTTCTTATAGTGTCATAATATGGGGGTAAAATTTTCCTTTCAGAGACAAGAAAGCATTGCCAATACTCTCAAGAAAAAGAAATCAAGTTAACTTTTTTTTTAATTTTGAGAGAGAGAGAGCACAAAAGCACACACAAGTGGGGGAGGGATACAGAGGCAGAGTGGGGGAGAGGGGGACAGTGAGTGAGAGAGAGAGAAAAAGAGAATATGAATCTTAAGCAGGCTCCAAGCTTAGTGCAGAGCCCCACTCGGGCTCAATTCCACGACCCCAGGACCATGACCTGAGCCAAAATCTAGAGTCAGAATGCTGAACCAACTGAGCTATCCAGGCGCCCCTAATCAAGTTAACTTCTTTTTCTTTCTTTCTTTTTTTTTTAGTTTTCTTTGATTTCCAAATCTCTTTCTTTTGCTTTCGTTCTTTTTCAAAACATCTTTATTTATTTTTTAATTTACATCCAAGTTAGTTAGCATATGGTAAAATAATGATTTCAGGAGTAGAATCCAGTGATTCATCCCCTAGGTATAACACCCAGTGCTCATCCCAACAAGTGTCTTCCTTAGTGCCCCTTACCCATTTAGCCCACCCCCCCCACAGCCCCTCCAGCAACCCTCAGTTTGTTCTCTATATTTAAGCATCTCTTATGTTTTGTCCCCCTCCCTGTTTTTACATTATTTTTGCTTCCCTTCCCTCATGTTCATCTATTTTATGTCTTAAATCTCACATATAAATGAAGTCATATATTTGTCTTTCTTTGACTAATTTCACTTAGCATAATACCCTCCAGTTCCATCCACGTTGTTGTAAATGGCTAATCAAGTTAACTTCTTTTTTTTTTAATTTTTTTTTTTTTAACGTTTATTTATTTTTGGGACAGAGAGAGACAGAGCATGAATGGGGGAGGGGCAGAGAGAGAGAGAGACACAGAATCGGAAGCAGGCTCCAGGCTCCGAGCCATCAGCCCAGAGCCTGACGCGGGGCTCAAACTCTCGGACCGGGAGATCGTGACCTGAGCTGAAGTCGGATGCTTAACCGACTGAGCCACCCAGGCGCCCCTAATCAAGTTAACTTCTAATTAAGAATGTCATCTGTTGAAAAAGAACATGTACGTATAAAATAGTTATGTCTTAAAAGAAGTCTCTCCCCATGGGTACTACTTTTATGAGCTATAATATTAAAGAATATCATTTCCAACAATTTTCTAATCCAAAATTATGCAATGTTATGCAAGTGTCCCAGGAACCAGGTATAACATAGAAAAAGACACCCCCCCCCCCCAAATACTGGCATATTGTTGACCAGTGTTAGAGAAGGAAATTCAACAAAATAACTTCCTTTCAGTGTTAATAACATAACCACATTTGAAAGAGGCTTTAAGAAAAACTGACGGCACTATTGTAGAAACAGTCCAACCTAAAAAAACCTTCCCTAAAATTTTATGTTAATCTACCAGATTGAATATGGTCAAAAACGTTCTTGCTGCATTGGTGGCAGTACCTAGCGTAGAGCAGCCTAGAACAGGTGGACGTGAAGAAAACCTAGATTCCAGGTACAGTGCTGCTATTTTCTAGCAGATCAATCTTGACAGGTTACTGGACTTGTCACGCCACCTCTTCATCTATAAAAACGAAAGCCTCTCTTCTGTGATAATTAGTAACTTTCTGACAACTGAAATTGCAAAGACTGTTTACCTTTTAGTCCCACTGGACCTCCACATTGGCTAACTGTGGCATATAAAGGGCTAGACAGAAACAACAGTTAACTCAATGCTTATTTTATGATTATAATCCTTACACTTCCATACAGTCATTTTGGATTTCTGTTGATGGCTGTACCCTGGTATCTTAAATAATGAGTTTGCAAAGTTAAAATTAAAATTCTTCAGTTTCTTTGTTCTTAGGAGCTCTACTATGGTAATGACTCCTTTCAATGATCTCCATTGCCCCAAAGAGGAAAAAACTGTTAAAGTTATTACTCTGTCCATTTCCCCAGTTGTTTTCCTCCCAGGTAACCCTGTGAATCTAGAAAGAAGTCATATTCAAAAGAGGAAAGGGAGGGCACGGGCTCGTTTGTGGTTCAGTCAGTTAAGCGACTGACTTTGGCTCTGGTTGTGATCTTGAAGTTCGTGAGTTCGAGCCCCTCATCGGACTCTCTACTGTCAGCACAGAGCCCACTTCAGGAACTCTGTCCCCATCTCTCTTCCCCTCCCCCACTCTCTCTCTCCTTCTCTCTCAATAAACATCAAAAGAGGAAAGGAAAGATGGACGCTTGGAAATAAAACCCAGAAAAATTACTGCCATATGAATTTATCAGCTCTAATAGCATGACTTAGTGGCAAGAATCAAAAAACTAAGGTTCCACCCTCTTTGCTATTCACCATGTGACCCAACATAAGTCGCTGAACTCTTCTGGATGCAGCACTTTCCTAAGAGCAAAAGCAAAGTATATGTCTAAATATTCAATTCAATCCAGGAGTAGCATGCAGAATATAAAGTCAGATCAGATGGGTAGTGGCAAAAGTTGGTAATGGCATAAACAAGACTCTAATCTCAAATCTTAGGGAAAAAATAGTAAAGATGAGTCATTTAATGAGGTTTATAATGCAAACTATCAATTAAAAAGAAATATGAAGAAATAACCACTGTACAAATGCTGACCACTATTTCCCCAAGAAAATAATTTAAAATAAGATTCATAGCATCTCCAGCAGGGGGTAAGAGTTCATTTTATCCACATACATAGTTTCATCTACAGACTGACTGCATTCCTGGACTGCTGCTTCCACTACAGATCGTTCAATCATGTTTGATGACACTGAAAAGAGAATTTAAAGTCAAATTTAGAAACAGACAAAAAAATTACTTATTTCCACAGGTAGCTTTTTTTCTTAAAAATAATCTGCAAACACCAACCCTGAGATTCTCATTACCTAGTTCTTATGACAAAGGGTTAGGTCAGAACAATAACAAAAGCCGTATCTCAAAAACCTTAATCTTCTACACCCAAAGACGCTTGTGGTATCATAATACAAGTCAAATGCCTTACTTTTCTAAATACTGTTTAATAACAAATTCAGTTATGCAAACACTTCTGTAAACTCCTAGGATTAAGAAGGTTCCATTAGTATAACTTTCTATCACAACTGCTATGTTTCCATAGACATGATAGTAACAATTATAACAGCAACCACTTATTACGCCCTTAGTAAAAGCGTGACACTATGCTCAGGACTTTACAAGCATTATTTCATTAGATTAGAGGTCCTTATGGATAGATTGTTGTTTATATGCTCATATGTTAAAAGGGGGAATGGGTGCCTGGGTGGCTCAGTTGGTTAAGCGTCCGACTTCAGCTTCAACTCTTTGTTTCCCCCAAACTTTTAGGAGTACTGAATCTAAGTAAGACAAAGTAGAAAGCACACAGAGAGACAAAAGTGACCATGAGGACTAGATCAAAATCAGGAGTCAAGTGCTGGAAAGCTGGCAGTGACACAGCTCCATGAGTGGGAAGAATTTTAACAGCCTGGGGGGGGGAAATGTCCTGAGTTCCAACAGAACTAGAGGTTACCCCTTGGGAAGAAGTGCTACCTACCATGCATGTGTCTCATAATGCAGGAAAATTTTAATAGGGAATCTTCAGCTTCCACTTAAATCCATAAATCTAACTGAGGACACAGAACTCTAGAAATGATTTAAGAGCTATCGGAAAATGTTACTTACAGGGTTGCTTTTCAACTGCATCAATGATCTTTTCCAGCGCATCTTCAAGTTCTATTTCACTGATAGGTGTAAGAGCTTCTGTGAGGTACTTAACAGCTTCACTGAGAAGGAAAGAAAAGATGAGGCATGTCATTGGTAATTGAGGCTACAAGTTTGATGCCAAAAACTGGCACTTATCAATCTAGCACTGAAATTAAGATCTACTCACTCCTCTCTGCAAGCGGTGCTCATCTCTCCTGCCCTTTCTGAACAAATTCTTCCTTCTATCCCCTGCCAACAAAACCATTCTTAAAGCCCCAAATCACATCCTTCTTTTAAGAATGCTTCCTAGGCATGGGGTGCCTGAGTGGCTCGGTTGGTTAAGGGTCCGGCTCTTGATTCTGGCTCAGGTCATGATCTCACAGTTTGTGAAACTGACCCCCAGATCAGGCTCTGTGCTGACAGCGCAGAGCCTGCTTGGGATTCTCTCTCTCCCTCTCTTTCTGTTCCTCCCCTGCTCTCTTACTCTCTCTCTCAAAAATAAATAAACTTAAAAAAAAAAAAAAAAAAAAGGCAGCTTCCTAGGCCAGCTCTCTCTGCTGCAATCTCCCCTTCCTTCTGAATTGTTAAAATTCCTATACATCTCAGATCTGATACATCACATTAGCCTTGTACTATTTATCACCTTACATTTTTTTTATCTCCTTAGATTTAAGGAAGACTTCATTTGCTTCAATGTCCTGAACACAGCAGACACTTAAGCATATATTTATTAACTTGATAATGCATTTGCTTAAATTCTAGTAATTTCATCATTGTTTTCCATTTTAAAATTTAAAAATTAGACTAGAAAAAATTATGATATATGACTAGTCATAGAAGCAATGTTCATATTGAAATCACATGACTCCCCCCATGACTCCAAAAGAACTCAATAAAGCTGACCTTTAAAAAGAAAAAAAAATTCTGCATGAATCCCTGATTTAAATGCCAAGAGGGCTCAGAATGAACACTGTCTAAACAATTAGCTAATTACATGCCATTCTGTGTTTGTAGCACACAACTTCACACTTCACATGAATATTATTGTTATAGTCACCTCACTAATTGTTTTTATCTTGGGTTGCTTATTGATTGTTTCATGTGTGGGTATTACCTCTCCAATTTATCATAGATAAATTGGTCCTTGAAAACTGGAACCATGCCATCCTTTGGCAGAATGCCAAACAAATTTGAAGGTGATCCATTAGATATTTAATGACTAAGTCCCTAAAGTCACACACATTTTGGGTGAATTGGGACAGCTCTTAGGATAGCTCAAAGCCTATAGACCTATAGAGGACCTGGCCCCTGCCAAATCTTGTTAGGCTCCCTCAGTGCTCTCCTGCCTCAGAGACTTTATATGGTCATTTCTCCCCACTCTTTTCTTCATCTAGTGAAGTCATCTTGAACAGTCAGCTCAAACCACTTCCTTAATGATGGACTTCTTTAACTCTAGAGTAGTTACCTTGTTGTACATTATCAGAGCACTACTTTCCTGGGATCTTTTTAAAGTTGAAATTAAATAACTGAATTATGTAATATCCATGGTAGAAAGACTTCTAAGACAACCCTTAATAATCCAGGCCTCCTGGTATTCACATCCACGTGCAACCCTTCCCCTTGAGTATGGGCTGGACCTCGTAACTTGCTTCTAACAACAGAATATGGTAAAAGTAATGGAACGTTTTACTGTATTGCAGTTTTAAAAGAAAAAATTTTAAAGCAACAAGATGTCACAAAACTCTCTCTTGCTGGCTTTGATTAAGCTGCTATACTGGAGAGAACCACATGGCAAAGAACTGAGGGTAGCCTTTGGCCAACAGGCAGCAAGGACTGAGGCCCCAAGTCTAATAGTTCTGGAGGAACTGAATCTTGCCGACCACTGAATGAGCTTGGAAGCAAATCTCGCCCAAATGACCTTTGAGATGAGAGACTGAGAGGCCCTGAAGCTGAGGACCCAGCTACGCCTACCTGGATTCCTGACCCACAAAAAACGTGAGTTAGTAAGTGTGTGCTGTTTTAAACCTCTAGGTTTTGGGGTAATTTGTCACACAGCAATAAATAACTAATACACTATCTATCCCCCAATTTCCACAGTGTCTTACTCTCTCTTGTACTCCTTGCTCCAGCACAGTGATCTTATGATAGACTAAAGCCTGTAAAGCTATACAGATCTGGCCCAGATCCTGTATAGATAGCATTTCAGTGTATTTCCGACTAAATTCATTAATGAATGACAGCTTAATATTCTAAGGGAATAAATTCTAAGGGGTCAAATTCTAAGGGAAAAGAGAACAGTTTATTGATCAATTGCTCATATTTTCAAAATGTCAGAGACGAACTGAACAAAATTCATTATTTTCTCTCCACCCTTGCCCTTGTTCACCACTAATCCAAAAGCAAAGTTAAAGTCTCATAAAAGTCGGGGTGTCTGGGTGGCTCAGTCCGTATCACATGTGACTCTTATCCTTGGGTCTTGAGTTGAAGCTCCTCCATGTTGGATATAGAGCCCACTTAAAAAAAATTAATTAATTTAAGAAAAAGTCTCATAAGGGGCGCCTGGGTGGTTCAGTAGGTTAAGCGTTGGACTTCGCTCTCAGGTCATGATCTCACCACGGTTTGTGAGTTCAAGCCCCACGCTGGGCTCTCTGATACCGGCGTGGAGCCTTCTTCGGATCCTTTGTCCCCTTCTCTCTCTGCCCCTCCCCTGCTCTTCCTCTGTCTCTCTCAAAAATGAATAAACATTAAAAAAAATTTTTTTAAGTTTCATAAAACTCATTATTCCAAAACCAAAAACTTTCCACATACAGCAAGAGCGATCAAAGCCTGGTACATAAAAAGTACATTCTATCCAGCAGGTATTTAAATATGTCTGTAAAAAACATTGTATTCTAAAAAACAACAACAAACAGATTTAGTGAGGAAAATCTTAACAAGAGTGCATTCTGTAGGGACTAGAAAACATGATTATGGCCAGGAAACCTGACTATCGGAGAAGTTCCAAAGGAAATGTTCAAGGGGGTTGGAGGAGGAAGACCTAGGAAAAGATCTAGTAACATGCTTCAAATTTAGCCACTTCTTCACTCTCTAGGAATTGTCACTCAGGAGTAATGCCTAATCCAAAATTTAGAAAGGGGAGGGCTCACAATTTTCTCAAAACTGTAGGTTGATAACTACAGACACGCATGTGGGCTTTCCCAGGTTGCTCAACTGACGACTCGGTAACTACGTGTAGTCGCTCTATTATTCCCATTTTGCGGAAGCAGAGACTAGGCGGGACGCGGGGGGAGGGGTGGGGGGGTGGGGAGGTGAGGGAGACGGATACCGAGAGGCGCTCAAGTCACAATGCCAAAAAACCGCTGCTGCGACACAGCCGCTTCTCCGGCTCATTGTGGCACTTTGCAGGAGGAGACCGTGTCCCACCGGGGAGTAACGTTTCGATTCCACGCGAACGTCGGGAAATCGAAGTCCTCGAAGCCTGGAAGACCCTGCCAGATCGATTTCACTCTAGACTTTTTCAAGGGTCTCTGTAATTTAAGGCCAAGCCTACGATCGGCGCGCGGCGCGTCCCTCTGCCCGGCGCGGTCGCCTGACCCTGGCCCGCCTGGTCCTTCCCGTAAACTGCCCCCAGGGAGACTCACCCCCGGAGCAGCAAGCCACGCAGCTTGAAGGCGGTTACGACCCGGTTCCTCAGCCGCTCAGGCGCCATGTTCGCGTTTTGGCGCCACGGCCGCTGGCCCGCCCCTGCCACGCCCCTTCCCGGGATCGCCCCGCCCCCGCGCGGCCCCTGCCCAGGCTTGGGTGCTGCAAGGCCAGCCTGGGCCCCAGCCCCCGAGCCGAGAGCTCGGCGCCCCCGGGTGCCTGGCGCGTCGCAGCCCGTGACCCTGTAGGCTAAAAGAAGAGACGACACCGCACGCTTTTGTTGCCCAGAGAATGAAAGGAGAAAGCGTCCTTTCCTGGTGTCTGGTTGGTAGTGTGCTTCCCTCCCCCACGCGCGGTATTGACCTGCCGTCACATCGCTGCCCTCATCGCTGTCATCTTCCGGGACTCCCATCCGGCTCATCCCAGACCCGGGACTCCCATCCGGCTCATCCCAGACCCGGGAGCCCTGTGTACTCCTGCTCTCTACTTCACACGGGTTCTGGAAACATTATAAGGTTTTCCCCAACATTCACTCGAAGCTGCTACAAAAATCACCACCATTCCCACCCACCCCGCTTTGTATTTGAGAACTTCCTTTGTTCCATGCAATGTCATAAGCATGAAGTATATTAACTGTCGTATTGCTCGTAAACCGAATGAGCTGTGTGCTATTTTTTCAACACATTTTACAGATGAGAAAACTGAGACGCAAAAATGGGAGATGCTTCCCTCAAGATGAAACCTTCTCTAAGTGGTGATGCCAGGATGTGAACTTAGTCTGATTCCAACAAGCGAATCTGCCACACTTTAAAAACACTTGTTTCGGGGCGCCTGGCTGGTTCAGTCGGTTAAGCGGCCGACTTCAGCTCAGGTCACTATCTTGCGGTCCGTGAGTTCGAGCCCCGAGTGGGGCCCTGGGCTGACGGCTGGGAGCTCGGAGCCTGCTTCCATTTCTGTGTCTCCCTCTCTCTGCCCTTCCCCCATTCATGCTCTGTCTCTGTCTCAAAAATAAATAAACGTTAAAAAAAAATTAAGAAAAAAAAAAAAACACTTGTTTCAGTGAGTTGAACAAAACCATAGAGTGCTTATAAGTGAACATGCAGCCTTATAAAACACGAGAACAATTTCTGAGTACTGATATACAGTGACTTCCGACGTACATGATTTACTTCTTTAAAGGTATGGTAAAGGAACTGACTGACACCCCCCCCCCCCCCCCAGGCGCCGTCGGTTAAGTGGCCCACTTTGGTTCAGGTCATGATCTCACAGTTTGTGAGCTTGAGCCTCACATGGAGCTCTATGCTGACAGCTCAGAGCCTGGAGCCTGTTTCAGATTCTGTGTTTCTCTCTCTCTGACTCTCCCCTGTTGACACTCTGTGTGTCTCTCTCTCTCAAAAATAAACATTAAAAAAAAAAATTTTAAGTATGGTAAAAGGAGAGAAAATAAGAATATATACATGTATATGTATTTACTTGGTTTTGTATTTTAAAACACTTGAATGTTACACTACACACTGAAAAAAATGGTTAACTGTAAAGGACAGGAGGGTATAAGGACAGAATGAGACTTTCTTTTTGGTAAGACTTTCAACTGTAGACCCATTTATATGTCTTACATATTTAAAAAAATATAAAGGAAACACGTAAACTTAAAATTGAAAGCACACCCAAAGCAATACACTTAACTGTGCATTAAATTGGAAATATAACATTTTCAGAGGGAATATAAAGCCTCTGGTCATATTTTCATCAATGGTTAGATACATAACCTTGTTTGATGGATGCTTCCATTTCAAGACACCTTTAATACATATTATTGATGCATTGACATTGAACTCAAGACCAACAGCACTACTATTCATGCCTGAAGGAAGCTTATCTAACACATGTATTAGCCACTCAGGCGCCATGTTGTGCCTTGAAACACCAGAAAGCACTTTAGCACTATGCTTGGAGGCCATTTTAAACAGCAAAATCACCAACAAAAATCACAAAAATGCAGAAAATGTAGCACTAAATATACCTCGAAAAAGACACCTGTTTATATGTGAGAGATGAAAAAAGAAACCAAAGTATCGTCTTGTTCAGTCTCAGCCACAAACGTGTGTGATGGGCAATGAAAATTTTGCACTGCTCTGTGCATGTCTTCAATGACTGTGAAAGCCCCCAGTATGATTTGGGAGTTACAAATAAATTTTATCAATTAGGTAAATTCACAAATATGAAATGTACAAATAATGATGATTGTATCTGCTTAACCACTAGATAGATAAACAGAAAACAAATGGTTATCTATGGGTAGTAAAGTGGAGGGAATAGGGATATAAAATG
This sequence comes from Panthera uncia, assembly GCF_023721935.1. Classification (NCBI taxonomy): domain Eukaryota; kingdom Metazoa; phylum Chordata; class Mammalia; order Carnivora; family Felidae; genus Panthera; species Panthera uncia. Next base: position 48,618,289 of record NW_026057582.1, on the reverse strand, counting down.
TTAAAAACATCAGATAAGAGTTTTAGGGAACAGATATTTGTGCGGTCCCAAAGTGTTACCCTACAGGTTACTAGCTAATAATACAAAGGATAGAACTTACCTTTTACAATGGATCATTCAGAGGTTACCACTTTAACCAAGTATCACACTTAGCATCATTAATAGTGGGCTACTTTGAAGTTTTGTTATTGTTATAATGCAATATGACATACAGTGTCACCTATGAAGCATGCTTGCCAAAAAGGTTAAGCTAAATTTAATCAAACCTAGATCTAATTTCTGGCTTAAGGAAATACAGAGTGGGAACTAAGCCAAATTACACCATGAGGACAATCAGACAAATCCAGAACGTGGGACAATCTAAAAGCCAACTGGCCTATTCTGTTAGTGTCAATGGAGGAAAACAGATGAAAGCAACCATTCAGATTGTGGATAGCCCCCCAATGATTTTTGCTTCTGGGTGTTCATAACTTATATACTCGCCTCCCACACTGAAGAGGACTGACCCATAACACTAAAAGGATATTGTAGAAAGGACAGGTTATAGCTTCCAAAACCAGGTCATAAAAGATATTGCTATTTCCATCTTGCTTTCTCTTGGGTCACTAGCTCTTGGGGAAGCCAACTGCCCTCAAGAACCTTTATGAAAAGTCCACGTGTTAAGATATCAAGGTCTCCTGCCACAGCCAGCACCAACTTGCCAACCATATCTCCTTCACCTGGCTACCTCATAAAGTCCTGATACTTCAGTGAACAACTCTATGCTGATGACTCCAAAATCCGTATTTCTTATTCCTCTCTGCTTTAAATCCAACTCAATATGCCCACACGTGAACTCACCATTATCCCTTTCAAATCTGTTCCTCTTCTCTTGTTCACTACCCGAATTCATTACCTTTTCATCCACTGACCAAGCTAGAAAACTAGGCAGCATCCTTTCCTCCCCCCTCTGCTTCATCCCCCATAAACCAATCAGCCACCAAATCCCTTGAGTTCTACTTTTTTTTTTTTTTAAGTAATCTCTACACCCAACATGGGGCTTGAACTCACAGATCTCACTCTGGTATCAAGAGTTGTATACTCCGCCAACTGAGCCAGTCAGGCACCCCAGGTTATACTTTTTAAGTATTTCTCAAACCTGTCCACCTCTATCTCCATGAGGCCTCATTCAGGACACCAGCCTCTCTAGCCAGCAGCGCCTGACCTGCCAACTGGTCTCTTTGTCTCCAATCTTGCCATCAGAATAAACTTTCTAAAAATAATTATTTCACTTCCCAAGTTAAAACACATCAAACTCTTGACGTTAGGATAAAATGAACAGGACATCTTTCTTTCTCCTTTCATGTTCCATCTTCCAGGAACACTTCTCTCCCTCTTCCCCTCCGTTTGCCTGAACAACTTCTGCTCATCCTTCAGCTTCTAGCTTAGACTGTATGTTCTCTCAGGAATCTTCCCTGACTCTCCCAAACCTGAGTTAGTGGCTTTCCTATGCACCTCCAAGGTGCCCTTGACTTTGGCTATCATCACACTTTCTACATAGTATGATAGTTGTCTGTTTGCTGCTCTATAGACCCCACTGGACTTTAAGGTCCAGAAAGACAAGTGGGCCATTTCAAAAATACAATATCAATATTACTAGCAATAAGAAAATGATAGAGTGAGGACTTTTAAAAACTATTTTTTTTACATACATTGCACATATGGGAAGAATGCTATTCAATGAGTTTTGATGAATGTGTAAACCCATGTAACCACGATCCCAACCAAGATATAGAACATCTCCATCACCCCAGAATGTTTCCTTATACTCCTTTTTAAAAATCCCCTCTCCTTACCCGCAAACACCCACTTTCCTGCTTTCTATTGACGTAGATTAGTTTCGTATATCTTAAACTTCATGGAGATGAAATCACATAACATATTTTTTTGTGTCTTGCTTCTTTCTTTCCCTCCAGATTTATGAGGAATTACTGACAAATAAAAACTGTACATATTTAAGGTGTACAACATGATGTTTTGATATATGCATACATTGTGAAATGATCACCACAATCAAGTTAATTAACATATCCATCACCTCACATAGTTACCATTTTATGTGTGTGGTGAGAATGGTTAAGACCTACTCTCTTAGCAGATTTCAAGTATGTATTACATTATTATTATCTTTAGTCACAATGCTGTATATTAGGTCTCCAGAGTCTATTCGTCTAACTGAAAGTTTGTACCCTTGACCAACATCCCCTCTTTTTCCACACCCCTTAGCTACTGGTAACCACATTCTACTCTCTGTCTCTATAAATTAGATATTTTCAGGTTCTACATATAAGTGAGATTATGCAATACTTGTCTTTCTGTATCTGGCTTATTTAAATTAGCATAACGTTCTCCAGGGTCACCCTTATTGTTACAGTGCAGGATTTCCTTCTTTTTTTTAAAGCTGAAAAATATTCCATTGTATATATATTTATATATCACAGTTTTTTTTATCCATTCATCCATTGACAGACACTTAACACTGTTCACATATCTCAGCTATCATCTAATACTGCTGCAATGAGTGCAAGAGAGCAGATATAGCTCTTCAAGATAGTGATTTCATTTCCTGTGAGTAGAAGTGAGACTGTTGGATCATAAGGTAGTTCTATTTTTAATTTTCTGAAGCACATACATATACTGTTTTCCATTATAGCTATACCAATTTGCATTCCCAAAAACAGTGCACAAGGGTTTCCATTTCTCCACATCCTCGTCAGCACTTATCTTTTGATGTTTTGAAAACAGCCAACCTATTAGATATGAGGTGATGTCTCATTGACATTTTGATCTGCATTTCCCTGATTCATGATATTGAGCACCGTTTCATATACCTGATGGCTATTTGTATGTCTTCTTTGGAAAAACGTCTATTAAGGTCCTTTGCCCATTTATAATAGGTTTTTTTTTTTTTGTTTCTTGCTCATTTTTACTATTGAGTTGTATGAATTCCTCACAGATTTTGTATATTAACCTTTATATTGGGTATATAATTTGCAAATATTTTCTCCTATTCTGTAGGTTGCCTTTTCATCTTGCTGATTGTTTCCTTTATTGTGTACAATCTTTTTAGTTTGATGCAGTCCTCCTTGTTTATTTTTACTTTTTCTGTCTGTGCTTCTGGTGTCATCTCCAAAAAATCACTGCCAAGACCAATGTCAGAGAGCTTTTCCTCTATTTTTTTTTTCCTAGGTATTTATGGTTTGGAGTTGTGTGTTTAAGTTTAACCCATTTTGAGTTGATTTTTGTATATGGTGTAAGTTATGGGTCTACTTTGATTCTTCTGTATGTGCTGTTAAGTTTTCCCAACACTGTTTATTGAAGAGATATACTTTTCCCATTGTATATCCTTGGCTCCTTTGTCATAAATTAATTAGCCATATATATGTGGGTTTATTTCCAAGCTCTATTTTGTTCCATTGATCTACATATCTATTTTTATGCTAATACCATATTGTTTTGATTACTATAGCTTTGTAATATAGTTTGAAATCAGGAAGATATACTTTTTTATAGTCATCAGATTGGCAAAAAATTAAAAAGGTAGATGATAGCAAGGATTAAAAGCAATTGGACTTGTTATCTGCTGCTGATGGGCATATAGACTGTTACAATTACTTTAGAAAGCAAATTAGTATTAACCAGTAAAGTTGAAAAAATAGCTACTTTGTTACAAAGAAAGAGTTGAATAGTTCTGACAGATACTTTGTGGTGCACAAACCCTAGAATATTTACTAATAGCCTTGTTGTTGTAGTAAAAATGAGGACGAACTTAGGTGACCTTCAACAGTACAAAGGATAAATATATTCTGAAATGTTCATACCATAAAATGCGATAGCAATGGAAAAACAGAATTACACCCCTACACGCATGAAGTAGCCTCAGGCATATGTTGGGTGAATAAAACCAAACCATAGAACAATATATACACCATGATTCCATTTATACAAAGTTCAAAAAATAATCTATGTGGTAAACTATAAAGAAAAGCTAGGGAATAAGTAATGTGAAATTCAGCCTAGTGATTATGCTGGGGTGGTGGGGGCGAGGGGCTGAGAGGAAGAGACAGCAAAGGGGTTATCTTCTTCTTCTTCTTTTTTTTTTTTTTTTGAAAGAAAGTGGTGAATACAGAGATGCTCATTTTTGTCATTATTTTTTTTTCTTTAAAATATTGTTTGCCTTTCTTCATTATTAAATCCAAGCCATTAAAAATTGCAACAGCTCTGAAGGGAAGTTGGGTCTTGTTCATGCCTTTTTGTTGTCCAATATTGATGGGGTTAGTTAGACAAGGAAAGATGCTCTTAGACTCAAGTTTGGGAGTTTGGGAGAGGAGTTTGGTAGCCTAAGTTCATCTAAATAATAGAGAAGAATTTAGCATTCCTTGGGGACAACCTTGGAGGGAAAGAATGTAGAGAGGAGTCAGCAAAAGGTTCTGAGGCTGGGGACTAAGAGAAGGCCAGTGCAAAAGTGATCAAGTCTCTCTTCTTTTTTTTTTTATTTTTTGAAGGTGGGAGAGGGGCAGAGAGAGAGGGAGAGAGACGTAGGACTTGACCCACAAACTGTGAGATCATGACCTGAATCAAAATCAAGAGTCAGTCACTTAACTGACTGAGCCACCCAGGCACCCCAACTCTCTTTCTTTTTCTTTTTCTTTAAAATATTTATTTAAATTATTTTACTTCATAGATAATCACAATACCCCCCCCCCAAAAAGCAACATTACCTTGAATGAGTTATCAAAATTTAGGAAGAAACAAAGTTCTTATTTATTTATTTATTTATTTATTTATTTATATTTTTAAATATATATCCGAGTTAGTTAGCATAGTGCAATAATGATTTCAGGAGTAGATTCCAGTGATTTGTCCCCTATGTATAACATCCAGTGCTCATCCCAACAAGTGTCTTCTTTAATGTTCCTTACCCATTTAGCTCATCCCCCACCCACAACCCCTCCAGCAACCCTCAGTTTGTTCTCTATATTTAAGAGTCTTTTATGTTTTGTCCCCTTCCCTGTTTTTATATTATTTTTGCTTCCTTTCCCTTATGTTCATCTATTTTATGTCTTAAATTCCATATATGAATGAAGTCATATGATATTTGTCTTTCTCTGGCTAATTTCACTTAGGATAATACCCTCTAGTTCCATCCACATAGTTGCAAATGGCAAGATTTCATTCTTTTTGATTGCCAAATAATACTCCATTGTGTGTGTGTATACATATATATATACATACATATATACACATATATAGTATTTATATTGTATATATATGTACAAATTGTATATATACATATATGCACAAATACATACACACATATGTATACATATACATACATACATACATACATACATACATATAGACATATACACACACACACAAATATATATATACCACATATTCTTTATCCATTCATCCATCGATGGACAGTTGGGCTCTTTCCATAATTTGGCTATTGTCAATAACACTGCTGTAAACATTGGGGTGCATGTACCCCTTGAAACAGCACTCCTGTATCTTTTGGATAAATACCTAGTAGTGCAATTGCTGGGTTGTGAGGTAGTTCTATTTTTAACTTTTTGAGGACCCTCCATACTGTTTTCCAGGGTGGCTGCACCAGTTTGCATTCCCACCAGCAGTGCAAAAGAGATCCTTTCTCCATATCCTTGCCGACATCTGTTGTTGCCTGAGTTGTTCATTTTAGCTATTCTGACAGGTGTGAGGTGGTATCTCCCTGTGGTTTTGATTTGCACTTCCCTGATGATGAGTGATATTGAGCATCTTTTCATGTGTCTATTGGCCATCTGGATGTCTTCTTTGGAGAAGTGTCTATTCATGTCTTTGCCCATTTCTTCACTGGATTATTTGTTTTTTGGGTGTCGAGTTTGAGAAGCTCTTCATAGATTTTGGATACTAACCCTTTATCTGATATGTCATTTGCAAATATCTTCTCCCATTCCGTTGGTTGCCTTGTAGTTTTGCTGATTGTTTCCTTCTCTGTGCAGAAGGTTTTTATCTTGATGAGGTCCTAATAGTTGATGTTTGCTTTTTTTCCCTTGTCTCTGGAGACAGGTCAAGTAAGAAGTTGCTGCGGCGGGGGTCAAAGAGGTTTTTGTCTGCTTTCTCCTCTAGAATTTTGATGGCATCCTGTCTTACATTTAGGTCTTTCATCCATTTTGATGTAATCCATTTTATTTTTGTGTATGGTGTAAGAAAGTGGTCCAAATTTGGTTTCCTGCATGTCTCTGTCCAGTTTTGCCTACACCATTTGCTTGAAGAGACTGTCTTTATTCCATTGGATACTCTTCCCTCCAAGACCCTCTTCTTGACCAAACTCTAGGCAAGTTCTCCTGAGCACTATTCTCAGCTAAGCTTCAACCTTGGCCGATGGAAACTGCTTACTCTCTGAAGAAATGATTTCACTCCCCACCCCCCCCCCACCCCCACATACATACACTTAGAGACTTGAACACTAGCATAGTTTCTAATAGCTCAAGGCCATACCACCTAGAATGACCCCAGGACCCCTTAGAGTGCCTTCTGGGAGGGGGAGGGGGGAGGAAAGCTCAAGGCTGTCAGGAGAATTTTGTTTGTTCCAGCCCCAAAGCTGGTGATAGGCAGACAAATCCCCTCATAAAAGCCCCCTCTTGGATCAGTTACTTTGGAAAGTTTGTGATTATAAATACTTTCTCTGCCTTTAAGATGTAAACCTACCACCCAAAAAATGTTTCTCTGAAGACCAGAGAGCTGTCTTTTTGAAATGCAAACATTCAGGGAGATAACTGTCCCTCTCAATCCCAGTTCCTGAGTGGGGAAAATAAAGGCTTATCTTTGGTGGGTGTCTTGCTTTAACTTGCACCAAGATAGAAGTTTGTTTCTTCTCTGGGTAGGCTCCAATTAACAAGCCCAGATGGCTTAGTCACATGGCTTAGCACTTAGCAATCCGTGCCTTCCCTTAGCAAACCCCAGCCTTTCAAAAGTCTCCTGCCTTCTGTTTCCACAAGTTGATTTCAGGTCACACTGGACCCTCTTCCTTATTGCAGTAGTTTACTACTGGGGGAAAAATAATCTATCTTCACCTCTGTAACTAGTGTCTGACTTCATCTTTGACAAAGGCTACAATGATGGCGTGGCTAGTGGAGTTTTAGAAACAAGGGTATACAATGTTCCATTTGAAATGATTCCTTCTATGCTATAAACCCCATCATCTTTTTTACTTTTACCTTTTATGTCAGTAAAATTTAGTAGAAATACAAATGACTTTGTACTGCTCTTGAAATGACTTTTAAGAGTGGGCTTTTATCTTATTTAAGTTTTTTTGAAGGAGATGTGTTTATGCATGTTTTTACTTTTTAAGAGTAGGCTTTTCAAGAAAATAAGGCATGCTTCTGATTTTCATGTCTGGAGTGATGCGTCAGAGAAGAGATGTAGCATGCTCCAGCGATAGAAGATCCATGTATCTGTGAGTGGAATTATTCCGGTAGCAGTAGGAGTTTAAAGCCAGAAGTGACTATGAGATTATAATCCTTGTAAGAATTCACGGAAATCCTCGAGAGGGCTTTGGAATTCCGCTGCCGGTGGAAAGAGGGTTGCTGGGACATCCCTGCTTAAGACCCTTTGGGCCTTAAAGTTGAGACTCCTTAGCATCAGCAAGGCTGTGTGATCGCCTGTCCCACCTTTATCCTTGGCTAGTCTCTACTCTCTAGAAGTATTCTAGTCATCCTCAACTATTTACACAACTTGTAAGAAAACGCAAGTGTCTCTCTTTGTGCACTCCCTTCATCAATAGATCGCAAATTTCCTTCCCATTTTTCTGCTGTATTTTGTCCACATTTGTACTATACCACTTCTCCTCCCACACGGCATTTATTTCTTTATGTATCTTTCCCTCTGACTGGATTTTGAAGCCCCTGTGGTAGAACTATGTCTTATTCATCTTAAAATTCACTTTGTCTTTTTGTTCATTTAATCCACAAATATTTTTTCAGTACCAACTTGGTATCAGGGTCTGGCGAGTCAGTAATAATAAGATTCCTTCAGAGTTTCCCATCTAATAGAACCTGAGAACGAACTATCTACATTAAGCAGGTACTTAATAAATGTGTACTGAATAAATGAATAAGTGAATGGAACTTGCTCTGAGTAATGGGCATTCACAAGTTCTTCAAGCGCATTTATAGACACTGGTAGAATTATTATCTTCCCTCCTGACTGTAGTTTTACTTCAGTAGCATCATTTACTAACAAGGGTTAGCCAGCTTTGTCTGTAGGAGGTCAGACAGTAAATATTTTCAGCAGTATGGACTATATGCTCTTTGTTGCAACTGCTCAACTCAGGCTACTCGACCCTGCAATTATGGTATAAAAACAGTCATAGTCAACACTTAAATGAATTTGGGTGCCTGTGTGCCAATAAAACTTTATGTACAGATGATGAAATTTGAATTCTTATCATCTTCACAAGTCACAAAACGGCATTCTTCTTTTGATTTTTCTCAACCATTTTGTTTATTTATTTATTTATTTAGAGTGCATGAGAGCGGGGAAGGGACAGAGAGAGAAAGGAAGAGAGAATCCCAAGCAGGCTCCGTGCTGTCAATGATGAGCGCAAGGCCAGGCTCAAACTCACGAATTGGGAAATCATGACCCGAGCCCAAATCAAGTGTCCCAGGCTTAACCGACTGAGCCACCCAGGCACCCCTTTTTTCCAACCATTTAAAAATGTAAGACCATGGGAATGCAAGCTGGTGCAGCCACTCTGGAAAACAGTATGGAGGTTCCTCAAAAAAACTAAAAATAGAACTGCACTAGGACCCAGCAATTGCACTACTAGGTATTCATTCAAGGGATACAGGTGTGCTGTTTTGAAGGGACACATGCACCCCCATGTTTATAGCAGCACTATCAACAATAGCCAAAGTATGGAAAGAGCCCAAATGTCCATCGATGGATGAATGGATAAAGCAGATGTGGTATACACACACACACACACACACACACACACACACAATGGAGTATTACTCGGCAATCAAAAAGAATGAAATCTTGCCATTGCAACTACGTGCATGGAACTGGAGGGTATTTGTAAAATTAGTCAGAGAAAGACAAAAATCATATGACTTCACTCATCTGAGGACTTTAAGAGACAAAACAGATGAACATAAGGGAAGGGAAACAAAAATAATATAAAAACAGGGAGGGGGACAAAACAGAAGAGACTCTTAAATATGGAGAACAAACAGAAGGTTGGTTGCTGGAGGGGTTGTGGGAGGGGGGATGGGCTAAAAGGGTAAGCGGCATTAAGGAATCTACTCCTGAAATCATTGTTGCACTATATGCTAATTTGGATGTAAATTAAAAAATAAAATAAAATAAATAAAATAACATGAGAAAAATAATAAAAATGTAAAACCATTCTTGGCTGTGGGCTATACAAAAACAGGCGCAGATTTACTTTGGACCCCAGGCGGCAGTTTGCTAGAATACGTTTCAGAAAATCCCTAATTAAAAAAATATATTACACACCCCGCCATTCTTATGGATAACCATCTTTGCTGGAAGTTGAGTGGAAAAGGAAACCCACACGAAGCATTAATTAATATACTGATTTATGTCACAGCAGCATCAATAGACCAGAAGCCTATTTATCCAGCTAATAAGAGACAGAGTTAGGTTGTACTGCCAAAATCACGCGATCCCGAGTGGGAAGAAATCAGCAGGTGGCAGGGTTCCGAAGCCACGGCACCTCCCTCACAGCTCAGCCTAGAGCATCCCTAACGGGCGACGCCACCCCGGGCCAGGCTTCCCGGGCGGGCTGCGGGACGGCGCAGACGCACTCGTTCCGCCTTCCCACCAATCTCGGCCCTCGACGCGTTCCGTTCGTGCGTGGAAGAGCCCGGCGGGAGGAGAGGCCGCTCCGTGGGCAGGGGCCGAGGCGCGCCCAGCGGCTGGACCGGGCGACGGCGCGGATGGCGGACTCGCAGCCGTTCTGCGTGGCGGAGGAGCGCAGCGGCCACTGCGCCGTGGTGGACGGAAACTTCCTCTACGTGTGGGGGGGCTACGTGGTAAGGGGAAGAGGCGGGACGGGGCGGACTCGCGCTGGGAGCCCGCCCGGCCTCTGGGCCCGAGCGGACGCCGAGCGCCCGCCCACACCGGCCCCGAGACGGGGGTCGGTCCGCGGCCCGGGCCCGGCGCGTCCGGCGACCCCCTCGCCCGTCCGCCCGCCCCTCCGCCGTCGGCCGCTCTCCCAGCCGCGCCAGGGCTTGACGCCGCCCCGCCGTTGCTTCCACTTTGAAAGCCTTCAAACCCGCGTTCTGGGGCTCTTCCCACTGTCCGCTCTCCACCCTCCCCCCCGACCCCCCGCAGCTGTCCAGTAACCCCCGGGCTGACCGGCACTAAGTCTCTGCGCAATTAATTATCTTTAAATGCTTGCGCAGACTTAAAGGCACCACGAGGACGCCGCGCTGTATTGTTTTGTAAATATTTCCTTATTGCAAGGTTGCGATTCGGAGTATTGAAATCACTGAAGCATTTCACTATTTCTAAGCGAGTTTTAGTGGCATTCCTTTATCGGTGGGTAATTACGAAGTTGTTTTTGAGTCTCAGAATAGACTCGTATTAGCAACAATTTAGTAAAAATTGCTTAAATACGCTTATTACGATGGAGGTTTGAATGTGTGTATTTGTTTTGTTTCTATAATCATAAGATTATAGAAGCAAAGATTCTAAAGCCAGAAAACAGTTCAGGAGTATACGCCAACCCCATCAGTTTACAGTTTTTCGTTTTTTGTCTTTTTAAAGCGAGCCATCTGGAAGTTCTTTTGCAAGTAGAACCCACATTTTCTGACTGTCTCAATACTATTATATGACAGATGTAACGTTACTGACTCACTCACTGAAATAAAGTACATACTATCTATGTTAAATGATTCTCAGATCCAAGTTGGTTTTTGTTGTTTTGTTTGTGTGTTTATTTTTAATTTGGTGCAGTATCAGGACGGGAAAATTAGAACTGACCTTTGAGTGCCTACTATACCTGGCATGTGCTAGGAACTTTCATATTCCTAATCTTATATAATCTTTACCGTGCCTTGTAAGGTAAGTAATAACCCCGTTAAAAGTAAGGATGATGAGTCAATGGGAATGAATGATGGCCATTTGACCTCAAGGGTAGGAGATTCCAACCTAGGTATATTGGATTTCCAAAGGCTATTTTTTCTGTGATAAACTAAGGTAAACTAGATGACTATGTTTTCTTCATGTCTAATCTTTACACCATTTGTTCGTTATGAAAAAGGAGCCTAGATCCATTGATGGTTTTATGTAGAAGAAATATTTTGATTGTTTTTTTAGCTCTGCCACTTGAAGATGTAGAGGTGTCAAACTTCATCTGCTATATTGATTCTTAATATTGTAAAAGTTAAGTGAAAAAATCTAATTTAACATAGTAACTGCAATATCTCGTATCTGGTGACAGTATACATTTATTTTGGGCCTATAAATGAAATGTCTGAATATTTTTATCTCATTTTAATCTTGAAAATTATGTAATTAATTAGATTCCAGGTGTTCAGGTGGCAATCAGTGAATAGAATCACTTTGTTTTCTACTACTTACTGATTCAATGATACCATGCTGTTAAGAACCACTCTGAAAAGTGCCATGCAGATTTAGAAAGAGTTTGCTACAGGCATACCTTGGATATTGCAGGTTTGGTTCCAGACCACCACAATAAAGCACGTCAAATGAATTTTTTGGTTTCCCAGTGTATATAAAAGTTATGTGTATGCTATATTGTGGTCTCTTATGTGTGCAATGGCATTATGTCTAAAAAATGTACATACCCTAATTTAAAAATACTTGATTGCGAAAAAGTACTAATTATCATCTGAGCTTTCAGCAGGTCCTAATCTTTTTGCTGGTAGAGGGTCTTGCCTTGATGTTGATGGTTGCTGACTGATCAGGGTGGTGGTTGCTGAAGGTTGAGTGGCTGTGGCAATTTCTTAAAAAGAAGATGATGAAGTTTGCAACATCAATTGACTCTTGCTTTCATTAATGATTTTTTTATGGTATGTGATGCTGTTGGATAGCATTTTGCCCACAGTAGAACTTCTTTCATAACTGGGGTCAATACTCAGACCCTCCTGCTGCCTTACCAAGAATAGAAAATGTCATATTCTAAATCCTTTGTTGTCATTTCCACGATCTTCACAGAGGCCTCACCAGCAGTAGATTCCACTCCAAGAAACCACTATCTTTGCTCATGCATAAGAAACAACTCCTCCATCTGCTCAAGTTTGATCATGAGACTGCAGCAATTCAGTCCCATCTTCAGTCTCAACTTCTAATTCTAGTTCTCTTGCTATTTCTACCACATCTGCAGTTACTGCCTCCAGTGAAGTCTTGATTGAATCTTCAATTTGTAAAAACAAAAAACAAAAAACCACAGTATCAAGGGGGACTTGGGTGGCTCTGTCGATTGGGTGTCCGACTTTGGCTCAGGTCATGATGTGGCGGTTTGTGAGTTCGAGCCCCACGTCGAATTCTGTGCTGATCGCTCAGAGCCTGGAAACTGCTTTGGATTCTGTGTCTCCTCCTCTCTCTGTCCCTCCCATGTTCATGCTCTGTCTCTGTCTCTCAATAATAAAATAAATGTAAAACAACAACAACACAGTATCTGTGAAGCGCAGTAAAGCAAAGTGCAATAAAACAAGGTATGCCTGTACTTTTTAAATTCCAGGAATTATCAGCAGCTAACGAATGTCTAAGGCACGAGTGGAAGGAAAGAGAGTGGGAGGCAAAAAAGAAGACCTAGCATATCTTGAGGAAAAGTAGAATCCTTCCAACAAGTGTTTTATTGAGACCCTTCTGAAAAGAAGATAGCTGAGAGCCCTTGGAATCTGGAGGTAATCCAGTAGTCAGTAGTTAAGAATAATCCAATAATTTCAGATTGTATGTTCTAATCACAGTTTTCTTCCTTATTTTTTTTTCTTTTCTTTAAGTTTATTTTGAGAGAAAGAGAGTGAGCACAAGAGGGAAAGGGGCAGAGAGAGAGGGAGAGAGAAAATCCCAAGTAGGCTCCACACTGACAGCACAGAGTCCCATGTGGGGCTCAAACTTAGGAACCACGAGATCATGGCCTGAGCCGAAGTCAGGTGCTTAGCCGACTGAGCCACACAGGTGCCCCAGTTTTCTTCCTTATCACCAAAAAACAATATGTTAAAATTCATGAACATACATCCTAAAACCTGAATAGTCCACAGATAACCGTCTAGATTAACTCATTATTATCCAACATATTCTAAGGACATTGCATCTGAAAACAATTCTACCTCTCTCTAGAGGTGAGAGTGGCAGTGCTGAAAAAAGTAAGTGGCAAATTTTAATTGGTGCCAGAATATTCTTTCTTTTAATGTTTATTTTAGAGAGAGAGAACGAGCATGAGTGGGGGAGGGGCAGAAAGAGAGGGGACAGAGGATCCAAAGTGGGCTCTGTGTTGACAGCAGAGGCTGTTATGGAACTCGAACCCACAAACCAAACTGTGAGGTCATGACCTGAGCTGAAGACAGACGCTCAACCAACTGAGCCACCTAGGTGCCCCAATGCCAGAATATTCTTTTGCCTCTTCTTCCATATTCTTTCTGTATTACTGAACTTCATGTAATCTTTAGTGCTGCTACTGGGAACATTGAAAAGTTATGAGCAGTTTCCCCAAGTTTTGGAGGAAAAGCACGGTGTTTTAGCATGTTTGTAGCTGGTATGCTTTCTTCTTAGGGCTTAATCACATGAACAGTTTTATTTTCATAACACAGTTGCTGTTAATACATTTTTCCCTAAACTTTTCCTTATAGAAAATATCTGCACAAGTATGCTTAACTACATATTTCTGTTTTGGACATAGATGTAAAGGGAAGAAGACTCAATTTAGAATATGTTTTCAAAGAAGCAAGGTGGGAGGTTTACAGTGCCAGATATTAAAACATACCACAATATTACAATACTTAAGTCAGTGCTCCTGATGCAACATGAGATAGCATGATGGAATGGAAATGAAGTTACATAAACAGCCAAGCAAACCAAACATTCAAAAGGTAGCATTTTAATTCTGGAAAAGCAATTACTCATTCAGTAAATGGTCTAGGGATAGCCAGAGGAAAGTGATAGTAGAGCCTTAGGATTGAAGAGTTAAATGTAGAAAAATTAAGCTATATCATGCCAGAAGAAAAACAGTGACTCTTTTAAAATTTTGAGTTGGAAAAATAAAAATGAATTGGGTAAAACTATGAAGGAAAAGATAGGTAGATAAAACCTTTTTAAAAATTTAAAACTATGTTTTTTAAATACCATAAAGTAAGAAGGCAGATGAAAGACTGGGGGAAACATTTGCAACATCTAGGCAAAAATAAAGATTAATATCTGTAAAAGTAAAAGTATCTCCATAGAAAAATGAGCAATAAATATGTACAAGAAATTTACAAAAGAAGAAATACAATATGAGTCATAAGAAAAACCCAACTGAAAAAAACAATGAGATTTTTCTTCTCCTATTTGCAAATATTAAAAAGAATTTTTGAAAAGAGCATGGGGAAATGAATTAGTCTGGTAATGGGAATACAAATCTGTGTAACCTTTTTAAGGAGAAATGTAGTGATGTGAATCAAAGCCTTAAGTGCATATTCTCTTTAACCTAATAGTTTTGTTTTACATATTCATATATGGTCACATAGGCCATCCATGTCACATGGAAGACATTTGTTCTTTTTAGATGCCCCAAATTTGAACCTCCTTCTTTTATTGTACTATCACCCACCAAATGAGTCTGTTTGGGGTATTTATTGTAGTTGTCTACCTTCTACCTAGCCCATAGAATGTAAATTCTATAAAGATTGAGATTTTGTTCCCTGTTGTATCCCCAGTATCTAGAAGGGGCATAGCTTATGGTAAGTGACCAATAATAAGAACCTGAGTGTCGTGTACTGTACTCTTCCAGCCTCCCTTGCAGCTAGATTGTGGGCAGGTGGCTTGGACCCAGTTAGATGAATCTGTGCTAGATTTGGACTCACAGTAATACTAAGTAATACGTAGTAAGATGCAAAAATGAGGACCTGAAGAGGATTCTTACCCAGCAATAGAATTTGTAGGAAGAGCAAGGTCCCTGGCATAAAAGGTGGTGCTACAAGTTGTGGTGTCATTCTCCAGTGACAGCGGCAATTAGCTCACGAGACCTGTCCTATGACATGCTTTCAGAGCTTGTCCTAACTCGTGTGGATCAGAGGCTGGTTCTCCAGCTTTTTTGATGACTTTGTGAGTAACTATTCATTTCTGAACATTTTATTTTCTTAATTTTAAAGTTTGAAATGTATATACAGAAAGAATGTGTAAAATAAGTATCATTTAAAGGTAAACATCTTTAATTGCCAGCTTAAGAAATCAACTGGAACCAGTACCTTAGCAGCTTTCTGCTTGTCTTTCACTGATTACAGTGCTCCTTCCACCCCACAGGGTACCAGGATCTTGGTTTCTTGTTAATCACTCTTTTCATTATGATCTTACCACACATGCATCTGTCTCTAAACAATATATTATTTGGTTTTGGAGTCATAGTGTACATTTTCTTTTGTGACTTAATTCTTTTAGTAATGCATGTTTTTTAGATTCACACATTGCTTTTATTCAGCTAATGTGCCCTTGCATGGCTATACCTGTTTTTAGCTGATGTCCATTCTGATTTGTCAGTTTCTGTGCTATCTGGTTATTAAATATTTTGAAAATCATCCCTGGATTCATTCATTTGATATATGTCCTCTCTAATATTCTGTTGTGTGAATTTACTGCAATTTATTTATTCTGATGTTGAATGTTTGAATGGTTTTCTTTTCTTTCTTTTTTTTTTTTGTGGTATTGTTAAGCAATGCTACATGGAATATTCTTATAACACATCTCCTATTATACCTGCACAAGGGCATGCACTCTCTCTAGGGCATATACCAAGAGGTGGACTGCTGGGTCACTTGGTATACACATCTCCAAATTTACTTGGAAATGTCACTGCTCCCAAAATATTTGTATCAATTTACACTCCCACCAGCTTCCTCCTTGCTGCACATCCTTAATAACATTCAGTACTATCTGGCCTTATTTTCCCAATCCAGTGAATGTGACGTGATATTTCATTGTGGTTTTGTTTGCTTTTCCGTGATTACTAATGACGTTAAATGCCTTTTCATTTGAACAATTATGAACTATTTGTGTTTCTTCTTCGGTAAAAATGCTGGTTCATGTCTTTTGCTCATTTGTCTGTTGGATTATTTGTTTTTTTCTAACTGATTTATAGGAATTCTTTAAGTATATGGCTGTATGAATTGAATATGTCTTCTCAGTTTATAGCTTGTCTTTGTGCTTTCTTGATGATTGTCTTTTGTTCAACAGCATTTCTTCATTTTAATGTAATTTCAGTCTTTTCCTTAAAGCTTTATGCTTTCTGCATCTTTAATCTTTCTCAATATGGAGATCATAAAATGTCCTATGTTATCTTCCAAACAACGTTCAGTTTTGCCTTCCATGTTTAAATCTTTTGTTATCTGAATTTTTTGTTTGTTTAAATGGTTTAGAATAGGGATCCAATTTCATTATTTTTTCAATATGGATAACCAATTGTCTTTGTGTCATATATTAAATAGTCCCTTTCCTTGTGAACACGCAAACTCAGTCTGTCACACATGAAGGTTTCATGTGTGTGTGATATGTTTCCAGGTCCTTTATTAGGTTCAGTTGGTCTGTTTATTTTGACAACCACACCGTGTAAATTGCAACTGCTTTAGTAGAAGTTTGAAAATGTTAACATATAAATTTAAATCCCCACTCTATCTTGTTCTTCAAGAATATTTTGTGTTTTTTTAGAGCCTTTTGTGCTTTTGTATAAATTTTCTTTACTATTTTTATTTTGTAGTAAAACATGTAAAACTTATAATTTGCCGTTTTTGCCATAGTTTAGTGCATGATTCAGTGTCATTAATTACATCACAATGTTCTACAATGTTACCACTATCTGGTTCCCAAACTCTGTTTCTCCAAATGGAAACTGTATACCCATTATGCAATAACTCTCTCTTAGTTCTTTCCTCAGTCACTGGTAACTTCTAATCTTTTTATGCATTTGCCTTTTTACAGATATTCTAAGTAATTGGAATCATACAATGTTTGTCTTTTTGAGTCTGGTTTATTTTACTTACCACAATGTTTTCAAGGTTCATCTATGTCATAGTGTCAATCAGAACCTCATTCCTTTTTATGGCTGAACAAGATGACATTGTGTGTAAATACCATATTTTGCTTATCCATCATCTGTGATGGGGTACTGGGGTTGTTACCATCTTTTGTGTATTGTGAATAATACTGCTGTGAAATTGGCACAAATATCTGAGCCCCTATTTCCAATTCTTTTGAGTATGTAGGAGTTGCAATGTTGGGTCATATGGTTATTCTACATTTAGCTTTTAGATGAACTGTGTAATTGTTTTTCCACAGTGCTTCCTCGTTTGTATAAACTTTAGAGTCGGATTGTCAAATAAAGTTTCTGTTGGGATTTTTTGTCACTGTATTCAAATCTTCAGATCTTTCGAGGGTGATAGACATGTTATGAAATTGAGTATTCTCCTCCAATTATATAGTATATCTATTTAGGAGGGTTTTTTAAAAACGTCTTTTGATAAAATTTTACAGTGTCTTCATAGGAATCTTGTAATCTTTTGTTGTATTCTTAGTTTCTTTATATTTTTTAATTTCTATTGCTAATTTTTTACAAACTAAATGTCCTGATTGTTGCTGGTGTTCTGAAATACAGTTTTTGAATACTTTTGTTTCTTCTCTCCTACTTTTTATTTGTTTTCTTTTCTTTACTGCACTGGTTGATCCAAAGTACAATGTTAAATAGAAGCCTTTTTTTTGGTCTTGTTCCTAATCTTAGAAGGATAGTTTTCGACTATTAACCATTAAGTTTGATATTTGCTTTGGTTTTTGTTTATTTGTTTGTAGATAACTTTTTTCAACTTGAGGAGGTTTTCTTCTATCTGATTTTCAGTGAATGGCTGTTGAACTTTGGAGAGTGATTTTTCTGCATCAGACTGAGACAATCATATTTTTTCTCCTTTAATCTCTTAATGGGATAATTTATACTATTATATAAATATTAACCAATGATGCATTTTCTAGGTTAAATGCAAGTTAGTAAAATAGGTTATCTGTTTTATACATTACTGGATCTTGTTTGCTAATTCTTGGGAGGGGCATTTTTACATCTGTGTTTATAAATGGATTCAGTATTGTTCTTTCTTTTATATTCTGAAGTGGTTTTTGTAAGATTGAATTAATTGTTCTTTGAATGTTTGGAAGACCACATCTGTAAAGCCATCTGGACCTTTGTAGAGGAGGTTTTAAATCTCTGATTCAATCTTTTCAAAGCTGTGGATTGTTAAGATTTTGCATTTTTTCTGATGTCAAGTTTGGTAAGGTTCCCTCACCCCACCTCCCACCTCTATCCATTTCCTTTAGGTTTAAAAATTTCATGGCATAAACTAAAGTTGTTCATAATACCCTCTGTTTAATCTCTGTAGTAGCTATAGGTATGTCCCTTTTTTCATCCTAAATTTATTTAGTATGTCCTTCCTTTCTTTCCTTTTTTGAATAATTTTGCCAGAGGTTTACCAGCCTTCTGAAACACCAGCTTTTGGTTTACTTAATCTTCTCTGTTGTATTTTTTTATTTCATTAATGTTTGCTTTTTATTGCCTCCTACTTTTTTAAATGTTTATTTATTCTGAGAGAGAGAGGCAGACAGAGAGAGAGACAGAATCCAAGCAGGCTCCACGCTGTCAACGCAGAGCTGATGTGAGGCTCTATCCCACAAACATGTGAGATCATGACCTGAGCTGAAATCAAGAGTTGGTTGCTCAGCTGATGGAACCCCCCAGGCGCCCCTTTCCTCCTACTTTCTATGGGTTTATTATGCTGTAATTTCTTGAACTTCTGAAGTTGGATGCTTAATTCATTTTTTTTGAGACTTTTAAATTCTTTAAGTGTGTTAGACTATATATTTTCTTGTAAGTACCTCTTTAGCTCTCCTCCTCCTTTTGGTAAGCAGTGTTTTGTTATTTTACAGTCTTAATATTTTATACTTTTCACTATCATTTCTTATTTGACCCATAAGTTGTTTGGGAAAATATTTTAAATTTCTGTGCTATTTTTGTAATTAGGTTTCTGTTATTAATTTCTAACTTAATTGTGTCATACAGTGTAATCTATGTCTATCTATGTCTATCTGTTGCCAGTCCTTTCAGATATGTTGAGACTTGCTTTAAAGTCTAGCATATGACCAGTTTTCATAAATAAGCCATTAGGTCTTAAAAAAATATATATATTCTAATTATCAGGTAAAGTGTTTTATTTATGTCTATTTTATCAGTCTGCTGGTTGTGTTGTTCAAAGCTCCTTTATCTTTTTTGATTATTTTATTTCCTGTTCCATCAGTTACTGTAACAGGTCTTTAAAACTCATACTCTGACTATAGATTTGTTAATTTCTCCCTGTGATCCTGTCAGTTTTTACTTTAATGTATTTTAGGCTGCCTCTTTATATGTATATGAACTTAGAATTATTATATCTTTCTGGATAATTGAACATTTTATTATTTTGTAGTGATCCTCTTTATCTGTAGTAATATTACTTTCCTTAAAATGTATTTTCTCAGTACATCTATACCAATTTTCTTTTGGTTAGTATTTGCATGGCATACCTTTTTCTACCTTCTCATGGAAACTTTGTATATATCTTTATATTTTAGATGTGTGTCTTACAACCTGAAAATAGGTGGATCTTGTTTTTGTCTAGTCTAACATTTTGTATATTTTATCTGAAGAGTTTAGCCTATTTTCACTTAATGTGATTCTGATATACTATTTTTATCAAATGTGTTTATGTGTTTTATTTCCCCCTCCTCTCTCTTTTCCTCCTGCTTCTTAACTTTTTCATTTTGAGGATTGTTTAAGGAGTTTTTCGTTCTTTCCTTTTTTTTTTCTTTTTTTTTGGTCTTTGCTTGTGTAGAAATTATATGATTTATTTCTAACCATGTGGGAACTACTCTCTTTCAACATTGACTACTTCACAAAGTTCAAAGTTAATAGTTTTCCTTCTTCCCCAAGAGTTCAGTTATTTGAGAAAGTTTTAAGTCCAGTCACCCTTTTCCCTAGGTAGTCCTTTCCTGTTTCCCTCTCCTTAAGCATCAAAAAAAGTTTAGCCCATTTTTGTGGGTTTAAATTTACCCATACATTTACGAGTATCTCATCATACTATTTCTTATCACATTTCAGATCTTTAATTGCATATCATTTTTCTTTTGCTTGAAATAGCTGTTAGAATTTCTTTTCTTGGGGTGCTTAGGTGGCACAGTCAGTTGAGTATCTGACTCTTGGTTTCAGCTCAGGTCATGATCTCATGGTTTGTGAGTTCGAGCCCCTTATTGGGCTTTGCACTGATGGTGTGGAGCCTGCTTGGGATTCTCTCTCCTTCTCTCTGAGCCTTCTTGTGTTCTCTCTCTCTCTCTCTCTTGCAAAATAAATAAACTTAAGAAAAATTTTTTAAATTTCTTTTATTTTTTTTAAGTAGGCTCCACACCTACTGTGGGGCTTGAACTCACTACTCTGGGATTAAGAGTCTGGTGCTCTGGGGGCGCCTGGGTGGCTCAGTCGGTTAAGCGCCGATTGGGCTCACGTCATGATTTCACGGTCAGTGAGTCCGAGCCCTGCGTCGGGCTCTGTGCTGATAGCTCAGAGCCTGGAGCCTGTTTCAGATTCTGTGTCTCCCTCTCTCTTACCCTCCCCCGTTCATGCTCTGTCTCTCTCTGTCTCAAAAATAAATAAACGTTAAACAAAAAAAATTTTTTTAAAAGAGTCTGGTGCTCTGGGCGCCTGAGTGGCTCTGTCAGTTAAGCGTCAGACTTTGGCTTAGGTCATGATCTCATGGTTTATTAGTTCGAGCCCTGTATCTGGCTCTACAGAGCCTGCTTGGGATTCTTTCTGTCTTCCAATCTCTCTGCCCCTCCCCTATTCTCTCTCTCTCTCTCTCTCTCTCTCTCTCTCTCAAAATAAATAAATAAACTAAAAAAAAAGTTGGATGCTCTACTGACTGAGCCAACCAGACGCCCCTAGAATTTCTTTAAATGAGGGTCAGTTATTGGCCAGCTGTCTCAACTTATGTTTGTCTGAAAATTTCTTTATTTTACCTTGGTTCTTAAAATATATTTTCACTGGGTGTAGAATTCTAGGTTGACAATTACTTTCATTAAACATATTGGTAATACTTAGTCTTGGTTGTTAATGGGAATTCAGTCATTAGTTGCCATTTTGTTTGAAGGTGATTTGTTTTTTATCTGGCTGTTGTTAAGAAAATATGTTTTTCTTTGATATTCTGCAGTTTTACTGTGATGTATCATGGTATGGATTTCTATTCATCCTGCTTGCAACTTGTTAGGACTTCCTAGATCTCAAGGATTGATGATGTTCAACGATTTTGTAAAATTCCCAGCCTTTGTCTCTTCAAATATTGCCTCTTACTTATTCTCTCTATTACATGCTAATGAAATTCTGGTTAGACTTAGTTCTTCTCTCTCTTTTCCAATGTCTGTTTTTAAAAAAATATATTCTATCTCTCTGGTTCATATTTCTGGATAAATCAGTTAACAAATTCTCTTTTTTAGGGTTATCTTCACAGAGCAATTTTAGTGAAAAGATGGGCTCAGAAGCCAGATTAATTTGGATTGATGAGAGAATGTGAGGTGAAACAGGAGGGACATTCACTGTAGTTAACATGGAAGTTTTATTGTGGAGGGAGTCAAGAAATAGGAGATGGGGTTAAGGGAGAGTTTGTTTGTTTTTAAAGATGAGAGATATCAAGGCATGTTTGGACATCAATAGGAATGATCTGGTAGAGAAGGAAAACTTGATGTAGAAAAGAGGGGATAATTTAGGAATGAAATCTCTGAGAAAATGAGAGGGAACTAAGTCCAAATTTTTCACTTCTGTGATTCATTTGTGTTTTTGCACCACCCCATTTAAAGATTAGTGAAAGGGATATGTTTTTAGGTTTACTTATTTTTTGAGAGAGAAAGAGTGTGAGCAAGGGAGGGGGAGAGAGAGGGGGAGAGAGAGATATTCCCAAACAGGTTCTGTACTGGCAGTGCAGGGCTCCACTCATGAACTGTGAGAACATGCCCTAAACCGGAATCAAGAATCGGACATTTAACTAATTGAGCCACCCAGGTGCCCTCAAAGAGATTTTTTTTTTCAATCAGGCTAAGGTGAGTCTGTAGTCAGTTTAACAAGTATTATTCACTTATCCATTCACTCCTCAATCAACAAACATTACATTTGCCTTTTATGTGCGAGGTACTGTGCTCCACTCTCAGAACAGAATTATAACAAGATAAACATGGCCCATGCGCTCACACTCATGAAGCTTATAGGTTAGTGGTAGTGGTGGGTGGGTGTGATACAAAGGACTTGGAAGTGAAGTACAGTACTGCAGGAGAGCAATTAATTGGGACCTTAATCCCGTAACCTTATTCTGGGAGATTAGAGAAGCAACATTTAAACTGATTTCCAAAGAATGAGCAGTTATCCAGGCAAATTCCGGAAGAGCATTCCAAGAAGAAAGATGAGCACAGATGAAGGCCCTGTTGAAGCAAGGAATTTGCAGAGATTTAGGAACTGAAAGAAGACTAGAGCATAGTGAGTAAAAGGCAAGATAACCTTTGGAGGGATAGCATGTGCCATATAATGCAGAATCATAGAAATTTTAGATAATCCTGGGAGCAGTGGGGAAGCATTGAGGGACTTAAGGAGAATAGTGACAATCTATTTTCATACTATTTCTGTTATAAAGGTGCATACATGAGGCTACTGGACCCTGATGCCATTAAATCTTAGGATCATACAGTTACCACACTCCTTACAATTATTTGTTTACTTATCCATCTAATAGGGCTTCCACAGCCAGACATGAGTGAAAGTTTCCTTGGAATTAATACAATGGTTTTCTTCTTTGTGCATGTGAGTGTGTGTGTGTGTGTGTGTGTGTGAGGTAGGGGGAGGAAGGGGAGAGAGAGAAAGGTGGTGGCAGGGGTCAGATACTTGGTAGTCAAGATACTTTTTTTTTTTTTAATTTAACAAGCCAATGAGAAAACTAACCAACTCTTTTTAACATGTTAATAATTTACTCATCATACAGTCTTAGAAATTCTTAAACTGCTATCTTTTAAAACTAGTTATTTTTGAATTATTTTACAGACTAATAAATTATGGTGGATTTATGTAAGAATTTGTTTTAATCCCTAAATTTTTACACTTAAAATAAGTAAGATTTCTCTATTCTTATTTCTCTTTTCATCATAAATGTCAGAATGTACTATTCTGTTGATGTTATCTGCTTCTTTAGAGATTATTTGGATTCTGAGTTGTCATTTTGACAATTTATCTTGCTCCTTAGATTCTATGTTTAATGAACACCTAACACTATGCCTTGCACATAGTAGGCACTCAAAAAATATGCTCAGTAAATCAAAATATCTGATAAGTGGTCTTAATTATAGGTTATAAAAATTTACTTCCTTATTTCCTTCCTTTCATCCAAAATATATTGCCCTCTTTTGATATTCCTTTTCTTCCTGACTTTGTAGTCTTCAGTATTCTGCTCTGAATGTTATTATTTTGCCATTTTCCCTTACTCCAAATCCCTTTTTAAGGTTTAATTGCCCTGAGTCTTTTTCTTGAGACTCATATACGTGCTATTTTGTATTCTAAACCTTTCTTGTTTGCCCACTTTCTCTTAGAAAATGTCTTTTTTTCTCCTTTTTTTTTTTTTTTTTACCTATCTTAGTTTAAATTAAAGAAACCCTCTCGGAGCCTGTTTATGATTTTGTGTCTTGCAGCATTTTAATCACAGATTTCCCATCTTGAGGAACCATTTAATTGTTACTGTGTAATTGATAAACATAATTTTATGTATTCTGTTTTTAGTCAATTGAAGACAATGAAGTATATTTGCCTAATGATGAAATTTGGACCTATGATATTGATAGTGGGTTGTGGTAAGTAATTTTAAATTGCAGAATGTCCAATCTTAAAATCTGATTTAAATATTTTCATAGACTACAGGGAATTTAAGACCAAACTTAGAACATACTGCAACGTTTAGCATGACCCTTTCCTTTTCTTTGAATGTTTTATTCTCTCTGGCTCTTTCTTTCCCCTACTCTCTTCCTCTCTCTGCTCGGTCTTCATTGTTTACCATTCCTCTCAAGGTTCAGGCAACCCCAGAAGACTTTGCTTTGTTGTACCAGTTAATTCCCAATTCTAGTGACACGTGAAGATTTTGCGATTTTTTTTCCCCAGTAGGTTGAAAAATCTTTACCATGTATTAGAGTTTTTACCGTATTGGCTACCATTGCATTTCAATTACAGTTGTCAATGGCAATTTTCACTGAAAGAGTACTCATGGAGTTCAAAGGGAATTTTAATTTGCCTTTCTAGAAAGTCATGGAATTCCATGTTATTCTTGCTGCAGGACCATGCACCTCATGGAAGGAGAACTCCCTACCTCCATGTCAGGAAGTTGTGGTGTTTGCATTAATGGAAAGCTGTACGTTTTTGGAGGATATGATGACAAAGGATACAGCAATCGAGTAATATTTTCTTTCAATTCAGGAGTGCAGCAAAATGTAATATTCAGTGTATCACTTAATCTCGTGTACAAATATTTAAAGGAGAAGATATATGTAGAAAATCTTAAGCTTACAAGGTTTTAAAAATAGAGTGAAAATGCAGCCATTGTGTTCGTCTCTTCCATGTCTTTCTGCTTCAGAGTTCGCTCCCTGCTTAGTTGGTGTCTATAGGGCAGAGCATGATGAGAAAAGATCCATTTCAGTATGTTTTATATGTCATTTTTGCTTCTAAAACACAGCTTTCTTTTTCATTAACTTTACAATGAAAAATTTTACCTTGCAAAAAGAAAAAAAAAGTTATATTATTAAGTTTTGGATCACATATCCCTCAGACACAGACTTGATTTTTAAATGCCCTGTCTGCTAATGGTGTTCTTCTCTTTTAAAAGCTTTATTTTGTTAATTTGCGAACAAGAGATGGAACCTACGTTTGGGAAAAAATCACCAATTTTGAAGGACAACCACCCACACCACGTGATAAACTTTCTTGCTGGGTATATAAAGACAGGTAATACGGCAGAATCATCTCATTAAGTACACTTTAGCAAGGGTGGTGGCTGAAATAGAGAAAACTTGAAAGTCTGAATTTTTTCAAGATGTAATTACAAACTTGTTTTGACTCTGTTGGTAATGGCAGTTCTGCATCCTGGGTAAGAGCCATGTCATAAAAATAAGCATTGTGGATGCAACTATTTTTTTTAATAAATTTATTATTTAATTAAAATTTCTAAATAGTTAACACATTCACATGGTTCAAAACTCAAGACCATATTAAAAAGTCTACAGTGAAAGGTCTGGCTCCCACCCCTGTCCCTATCCACTCTGTTCTCCCCCACCATGCACAAATAGCTGCTTCAATTAATATCTTTTGTATTCTTACATCAGTGGTTCTCAAACTTGTCTGCAATTGTAATCACCTGGGGATTTTTTTTTTTTAATTTCAAAGCCCAGGTGATACTTTACACTAATTAAATGATCATCTCTAGGGTTATGATGTTTTGAAACTCCTCAGGTGATTCCAAGATGCAGACAGGTTTGGAAGCCACTGCCATCAGTGTTACTTTATGCAAATAGAAGCAAATACGTAGGAGTGTGTGCACGTATTCCTTTTTTCTCTCTCTTCCTTACACAAATAGCAGTGTATTCTGTACACTCCTGTGTACCCTGCTGCTTCCATTAGTTAGCAGTGTACCATGGAGATCTTTCATCTTTCTGAATCCCTAGTTAGAAAGCTGATTTTCTTCCTCCCTCCCTTTTTTCTTCCTTCCTTCCTTTTTTTCTTTCGTAGCTGCATAGCATTCCCCTTTGAGGACATACCATGGTTTATATAACCTTTCCCCTGAAAATGAAATAACACTTAGATTATTTCTGTTCCTTTGCTGTTACATACTATGCTTTAATGAATTTAAATGAAATGTATCCATTGGATAAAATTAGATTGCCTTTATAATTCTGACAAATGTTTAGTTTGCCAAAGCTGTTTTAACAAAGTACCATAAGCTAAGGGGCTTAAACAACAGAAATGTGCTTTCTCATGTTTCTAGAAACTGGAAGTACGAGATCAAAGGGTCAGCACGATTGGTTCCTTCTCTAGGTTTTGAGAAAAAATTTATTCCATGCCTCTCCCCTAACTTATGGTGATTTGCTGGCAAACTTAAAAAAAATTTTTTTTAATGTTTTATTTATTTTTGAGTGACAGAGATGGAGTGTGAGCAGGGGAGGGGCAGAGAAAGAGGGAGACACAGAATCCATGAAGCAGATTCCAGGCTCTGAGCTGTCAGCCCAGAGCCGATGCAAGCCTTGAAACTGTGAACCACAAGATCATGACCTGAGCTGAAGTTGGAGGC
Organism: Panthera uncia; assembly: GCF_023721935.1. Lineage (NCBI taxonomy): Eukaryota > Metazoa > Chordata > Mammalia > Carnivora > Felidae > Panthera > Panthera uncia. The sequence goes on along the minus strand of NW_026057582.1, from coordinate 48,591,635 downwards.
TTAACCAACTGAGCCACCCAGGCGCCCCATTTCTGCTGGCAATCTTTGATGTTCTTGGGCATGTAGAGACATCACTCTGATCTCTGCTTTCATGTTCACATAGGATTCTCTCTATCTATTCTTATCTGTCTCCAGATTTTCCCTTTTTATAGACACCAGTCATGCTGGGTTAGGGCCTCCCCTAATCTCATTTTAACTTGATTGCCTCTGTAAAGAACCTATCTCCAAATAAGGTCATATTCTGAGATACAGGGGCAGGGGGCAGGCATTAGGACTTGAACATGAATTTTGGAAGAACACAATGAAACACATAGCAGTAGATTTTGCCAATTTTTCCTCCATATAAGTGGGGCCATTTTGCATTCTCAACAATGGAATGCTTATTTCTCCGTAGTCTTGCCAAGAGTTTGTTGGCAAACTCAGATTGTTTGTTTGCCATACTGACAGATGAGAAATGTCTCAGTCTTATTTTCATTTTCACTGAAACAATTTTTGTAAGTTTGGATGTATTTTCCTATGTTTAAGGGGAATTTTGATTTCTTTTTCTCTGAACTATTTGTGTCCTTTGGTAATTATTTTCTATTTGAGTTTTGCTTTTATAAACTCAGTTTCTAGGAGTTATTTATGTATTAAGGAAATTAGTGTTTGACTATGATATGATATGGTATAAATATATTTTTTCCAATTTGTCATTTATCTTTTGAGTTTGCTTATTACTATGTGTTCTACATGCATTAAGCAGATTTTTAAAACTTATTTAGATAAATTTATCAATAATTTCTTTTTTTACCAGTAATTTCTTTTATGGCTTGTTGATCTTGAATCTTGATTGCAAAGTTATACATTAATTCACCAATGTATTTTTCTCTAGTACTTTTGTCATTTTATTTTTTACATTTGAATTGTTGATTCATTTGGGGCTTATTCTGAGAATGGTATGAGATATGGATCCAGGTTTATCTTTTTCTGAATGGCTACCTGTCTGTAACTCAGTTATTTCAGATGCTACCTTTATCATGTATTTACCTAATTTTCACTGGTATTTGGATCTGAGTTTTCTATTCTGTTCCATTGATCTGTTAATGTATAAATACTTCAGTAGTTTAGATATTGAAGCTCTACAGAGCATTCTTATAGGACTATTATAAATCATAAGTGTATACCTTAAGTAGTTATCACAAAATGACATACTTATGTAACCACCACTCAAGTAAAGAAAGAACATCATCAACACTGTAGAATCCTTCATTATGTCCACTCCTAATGAGTATGCTCAGCCCCCTTCCTAAAGGAAACCATTATCCTGACTTCTGGTATCCTAAATTAGTTATTGTTTTTTATATTTTATATATTTTTGTTTTTTTATGTTGTATATGGCATCCTATAGAATTTATACTTTAACCAAAATTATATTTTTGAGATTCATTCATGATGTTGTATGTACCTATGGTTTGTTTTCTTTCCTGTGTGTTATTATATTAAATGAAATACTGCAATGTATTTATTCATTCTGTTGTCGATAGACATTTGGGTCATTTCTATTTTTTGACTCTTCGGAATAATATAGCTATGAGCATTCTTCTATGTATTTTGGTACATAAGCGTTAACATTTCTGTTGGGCATGTATCTCTTTATTCTCTCAATGGTATAATCTGATTTCAATATAGTCTAATTTATCATTTTTTCCCTCATGGTTAGTGTTTTTGTGTCCTAGACTTAATTGATCCTAACCTTACAAAGTATGTTTTTGGTCCTTTGAAGTTTTTCTTGTTCACATATACAAGGAACTGGTAACAGTGGTTGCCCCAGGCAGGGAAATTGAGTGACTGAGAGTAGGAGAGGGACTTACTTTTACTACACCTTTTTAAAAAGTCATGATAAAATACATGTAACATAAAATTTGCCATTTTAACCATACGTAAGCGTCCAGTGCAGTGGACAATTACATTCACAGGACTGTACAACCATCACCAGTACATAAAACCTTGGATTGCCAGTAATGTGTTCTGCAAGACAAGCACACGTTTCTAATAATTAAAAAAAAAAAATTTTTTAATGTTCATTGATTTTTGAGAGAGAGAGAGAAAGAGAGAGAGAGAGAGAGAGAGAGCACGTTGGGGAGGGGCAGAGAGAGAGGGAGACACAGAATCTGAAGCAGGCTCCAGGCTCTGAGCTGCCAGCACAGAGCCCAATGCAGGGCTCGAATTCACGAACTGCGAAATCATGACCTGAGCCAAAGTTGGACGCTTGACTGACTGAGCCACCCAGGTGCCCCTCTAATAAATTTTAACTTGATAAACAAGCAGTGTCTTGCAATACGAGTAGTACATGATGCCGATTGTCCCATGATCACAACTAAGCCAATGGTTCTTGAAATTTGCTTTGATATACAAGTGCTTTGGATTACAAGCATGTTTTGGGAATGAGTTATGCTGTCAAACCAAGGTTTTACTGTATTTAGTTAAAAAATTTATCATCACTCCAAACAGAGACTCTGTAGACATTAAGCAATACCTCCCTGTCCCTCTTCGCCCCAACTTCTGGTAACCTCTAATCTACTTTCTACCTGCATGAATTTGCCTATTACAGATATTTCATGGAAGTAGAATCATTCAATGTTTGTTTTTTAGTGTCTGGCTTATTTCACTTAAAATATTTTCAAAGTTCACTATGTTGTGTGTATCGGGGCTTCTTCCTTTTTAAGGCTGAATAACATTCCATTGTATGCCCTGTTACATATTTGTTTATCTGTTCATCTGTTGATGAACATTTGTTTCCACCTTTTGGTTATTGTGAATAATGCTGCTGTGAACATTGGCTTACAAGTATTGTTTGAGTCCCTGTTTTTAATTCTAACTGTAGAATTTTCAGGTCATATGGTAATTCTATGTTCAATTTTTTGAGGAAGCACCAAACTGTTTTTTACAGTGACTATGCCATTTTATATTCCCACTGGCATTGTACATGGGTTCTAACTTCTCCATATCCTTGCCAACACTTGCCATTTCTTCCTTTATTTCTTTTTTCTTTTTTTTCTTCTTTTTAAAAAATAGTAGGCAGGGGTACCTGGGTGTCTCAGTTGGTTAAGCATCTGTCTTCAGCTTAGGTCATGATATCATGGTTTGTGGGTTTCAGCCCCGCATCGGGCTCTGTGCTGACAGCTCAGAGCCTGGAGCCTGCTTTAGATTCTGTGTCTCCTTCTCTCGCTGCCCCTTCCCTGCTCATGTTCTGTCTGTCTCTCTCTCAAAAAATAAAATAAAAATTAAAAATAATAGGCATCATAGTGGGTGTGAAGTAGTGTTCATTGTGGTTTTAATTTGTATTTCCCCAGAGACTAATGATGTTGACCATTTTTCATATGCCCGTTGGCCATTTGTAGATCTTCTTTGGAGAAATGTCTATTCAAGCCCTTTGCTCATTTTTAAAAATTGGGTTGTCTTTTTGTTGTTGAGTTATAGGAGTTCATTACTTATTCTGGATATTAATCTCTTACTGGATATATGTAGTTTTCTTTTGTTGTAATGTTTTTGGCTGGCTTGCCTCATAGAATGAGTTAGGAAATGTTCTTTCCTCTTCATTTCTTTTTAAAAAGACTTTGAGAAGGTTGGTATTAATTATTCTATAAATGTTTGATATCATTTATCACTGAAGCCATCTGGTCCTGGGCTTTTCTTTGTTGGTGGGTTTTTTGATTACTGATTCAATCTTCTTATTATAGTTTTATTCAGTTTTTCTATTTCTTACAAGCCATTTCTGATAGTGTCTTTCCAGAAATTTTTCTATTTCATCTAAATTATCCAGTATGTTGGCATAGTTTTTTGTAGTATTCTCTTAAAATCCTTTTAATTTCTGTAATGTTGATAATAATATCCCCTCTGTCATTTCCAATTTTAGTGCTTGGAGTTTTCTCTTTTTTTCCTTGTCAACCTAGCTAAAGCTTTGTCAATTGTGTTGATCTTTTCAGAGAACCAACTTTTAGTTTGTTGTTTTTTTTTTCTATTTACTATTTTGCTTATACCCTTTAATTAAACTAAACCCTTCTTTCTGTTATCTTTGGGTTTAGTTTGCTCTTCTCTTTTTTGTTCCTTAATGTGTACAGTTCTGTTATTGATTTGAGATCTTTTAAATAAATTGTAGGCATTTACAGCTATAAAATTCCCTCTGAGTGCCATCTTCATTGTACATCATAAGTTTTATTTTATTGCATTTTCTTTTTTGTTTGTTTTATTGTGTTTTCATTCATTTCAAGGTAATTTTTAATTTCCTTTGTGACTTTTTTCTCTACCCATTAGGTTGACAGGTTATTTGTTTGTTTGTTTGTTTTTTCCTTTCAGCACTTTAAAGATTTTATGACATTGCTTTTGGCCTCCATTTTTCTGGTGAGAAATTCACTCTCATTCGTGTTTTTGTTCCCCGGTATATGTCTTTTTACTCTGGCTTTTCTTTATTTGTTCTTTATTTTTGCTCTTCATTGATTTGATTAAAATGTTCCTACCTGGGGGAGCATGGATAGCTCAGCTGGCTAAGCTTCCAACTCTTGATTTCGGCTCAGGTCATGATCTCCTAGCCCCATGTTGTTGTTGGTACTGAGTGTGGGGCCTGCTTGGAATTCTTTCTCTCTCCCTCTCTCTGCCCCTCCCCCACTCATACTTGTGCACATGCTCTCTCTCTCAATAAATAAATAAACTTTTTTTTTTTTTTTTTTTTTTTTAACAAAGGTTCCTGCTTGTAGTTTCCTTTGTATTTATCCAGATTGGAGTGTGCTGAGCTTGGGTTGGTGGGTTTATATCTTTCATCAGTTTTAGAAACCTCTTAGTAATTTTCACATATTTCTTCTACACATTTATTTGTCTCTCCATCTTCAAGGGCTCCTGTTTAGTGCACATTAGGCCATTTGATATTGTTCCACAGAGCTTGGGCTCTCTGGGATCCCCCCCCCCCTCTTTTCTTCTCTTTGTTTTAATTTGAATACTTTTTATTAACCTCTTGACCTATCTTCAAGTTCACTGGTATTTTCCATTGCTATGTCCAGTCTCCTGTGAAGTCTATTTATTCAAGTCTTTACTTCTTACATTTTCCCCCATTTTCAGCATTTCCACTTAGTGGTTATTTTTCATCATTCTGTGTCTCTGCTGGAATTGTTCTGTTCTTCCTGCATTTTGTCCACATTTTACAAACTAGGTCTGTTATCTTTATCACAGTTTATCATAGTTACTGTAAATGCCATGCTGACCACCTTGTGGTCAGCTTATATTGGCTCTTTGCTCTCTTGATCATAGGTTATTTATTTATTTATTTATTTATTTTACCTTTTCATGTATCTTGTATTTTTTTTTTTTTACCACGTGCTAGACATTCTGTGTGAAAGAATGGTAAAGATTGGAAAAAATGATATTTATCTTCAGAAAAGGACATGTCCTTTATGTTTTTCTCAAGCTGCTAGAGTGGGAGTTCAGTCAGTCTCATTTGTAGTTGATTTGTGTTTGAGGCTGTTATAACTTTAGTTTGATTCCATTGTACAACTGGCTTCAGATGTTTTGAGGCAAGATCAGGACTTTCCTTTGCTAGGACCCCATGTTTGAGCATCGCAGATTTTCCAAAGATGTTCTGCCGTGCTTCACAGAGTTCCGAGCCTCAGAACCGTGGAAGGTCTCTCCCTGTTTTGTAGCCTCATTGGTAGGTCTTTGGATTACTAGGGAGTTCTCTTTGCTCTCTAGTCCCCCCTTTCGCTTTCCATACCTTAGGAAATCATTTTCAGCCTTGTATGTCCTCCTCTGGGCTTTTGAGAGCAGGCATCCTGTGTGCTGTAATGGCTTGGTATGCTTCTGAGGTATTTCCGTCAGCTCTTCTGTCCTGATCTCAAATGTTAGTAGACTCAATTTAGTAGATTATTGCCTATTGGTGACCAACCATGAGCTCTCTGAAGACCATGTGAAAGACTTGGCGAGTGGATTCAATCTCCCACTGTGCTGATTTTCTTAAGATTCTAATTTGCCATGCCAGCCTACATGCAGCTATTAAAATTTTGGGTGGTGTCTTTTACAAAGCCTATCTGTCCCGGATTCTTCCTCCTCTTGCTATTGCACCAGGAATGAAAGCAGCTGTACGCGTGTCTCTTCTCTCCTATTGAGAACTCATCACTTTCTGGCATTAGTTCATTTAGGATTCTTCCCTTCTCTCCTTGATTTTTTTTAAACTGTGGTTTTGTAGTTTATTTGGCTTGTTTAGATTACTAGGGGGAGAGAGAGATGAGCTCCTTTGCAAACAGACTGGAAATAGAACATCTGAAATGTGTTCTCTTGTACTTGTTTTTCAGATTAATATATTTTGGTGGCTATGGGTGTAGGAGACACAGTGAACTCCAGGACTGTTTTGATGTTCATGATGCATCTTGGGTAAGACAGTAACCACTGTTTACATTTTCCTCAAATTTAGTATCCCCTTAAAGTCTCTAGACACAATGAGCCCAATCTTTCTGTTTAAATTGCCATAATTGACACTGTGAAAAAAAAATGTGTTTTCTTTCTTTTGGATTTAGATTCAGTTAGAGGAAGTTCTCTCACCTAGTGGTATTAGCCTTCATGGCTACTGGCAGAGTAATTTCTTACATTCATCACTCACACCTGCTTCTGTTAGACAAGTGGTGACTTTAGCACAACTTGGAAAAACTTTGTTCATAGATAACCAGAATGGCTGTTGCTGATACACACCTCCTTTTAGGTATGTCCACCAGAACTATTCATAGCTCAGACTGGCCTCTGTAATGCAGTAAATTGATAGTGACATTACCTTTCCTACGTCTTACTGGTTAGAGAATAATCTATTACTAATGAAATAAGACATGACATAAAAATGAAACCTTTTAAAAGGTAACTTAAAATTTTTTTTAATGTTTATTTATTTTTGAGAGAGAGACAGAGACAGAGAGAGAGAGAGGGGTAGGGGCAGAGAGAGAGAGGGAAACAGATTCTGAAGCAGGTCCAGGCTCCGAGCTGTCAGCACAGAGCCCAATGCGGGGCTCGCACCCTTGAACCGAGAGATCATGACCTGAGCTGAAATGGGACTCTCAACCAACTGAGCCACTCAGGCGCCCCTAAAAGATAACTGTAAAAACCATTGATCCCAGGGGTGCCTGGCTGGCTCAGTCGGTGAAGCATGTGACTCTTAATCTTGGGTTTGAAAGTTCAAACCCCACGTTGGGTATACAGATTACTTAAAAATAAAATCTTAAACTAAACCAAACCAAACAAACACAACATTGATCCCAGCACCAAGATACATAGTAACTCTTTGGTTTTACCTTCTACTAGCATATAGTATTTTTGTACATTATAATATAAATATATATGTACACTTCATGTATATGTTTTTGTATATGGGTATTTAAAAATTCTCTGTGTATTTCCATGGTTTTTGAGTTTTCAAATAAAATATGTGTAAAGCTTTGCTACTTATAGTATTACTGATAATTTTCAGAACTATACATCCCCATTACTTCTATCTAATTTTTTTACTCATTTTTTTTCTCTTCTAGTACAGGTTAGGCTAAGGATCATGTCCTGAAGTTTCTGGTGTACCAGTAGATTTTTTTCTCTTAGATTTTAAATTAAGTAAATCATTTAGTTTGTTTAATTTGTTTGACAAGTCCTGCCAAAAATGAATGATGTATTTCTGGCATAGAACATAAAACCAACAGAGTGGTAAGCTAGAGTAGTAACAGAGGATTTCAACAATCCAGAGATGCTAAGTATAGTATAACTGCTAAATGGGTACCTCGCTGACAGTTTTGTTTCCTAGAAGACAAAGAAGAGAGTGAGCACAAGTTTTACCTATACAAACAAACTGCTTGGTTAAATAGAAGTGGTTGGAACTCTTTGGAAACAAGAACCATGGTCCCCTAAAGTTCCTAATTGCAAAGATTAGGAATTCAGAGCATGTACTCTAGGAAAACAGATTGCAAAATATAAATGTCATTCTGTCCTCTGCAAGTTTAAAAGAGACAATCCTTGAGAGGATTGGCAGGTTATCAATGAGTAAAGTTATGATTCACTGGAAGCAATGCTATGAGAGGACAAGTTGCCAGGTGGTGGCTGTTACTGGCCTGGAGACGACACTTTGTGAGCCACTGCTGTACGCGTTAGCTTTATGACTATGCTAACACTTAACTCTATTTTTGTAATGGTGCCTATTATTTCACTGGTAAATATGCAATTAAATTTGTAACATTAATCTAAAAATTATAAAAGCTTTTAAATATTTAAAAAACTTCTGTTTTAGGAAGAACAGATATTCTGGGGGTGGCATAATGATGTTCATATATTTGATACAAAGACACGGAGTTGGTTTCAACCAGAAATTAAAGTAAGTATTGTAAAAAGTTACCTTTCTTTATATTGATATATCCATTGATAGTTTAAAAGGATGCAGTTTTGCTAAGTCATTTGGATTTTAGCAATTGAGTTTATATTTATATATTAAGGGGTCCCTGAGTACTGTCACTAGTCGTTTTTTTTTAATCACCTATTTTTCTCCAGGTTAGCTAAGGTTTTCTAGAAAAATCTTCTAAAGAGGGTTCCATCATCATTCTTTAGCCACAAGTGTGATGTCCTCATTTAATAATGGCACTTTTAAAATGTCCTTTTATAATGAAGTCCACAATTTTAAAAAGCCCATATTTCATAAACTCTTGAAATCTACATGTGGTTATAGCATGACAAAAAATACATTATTAATACTCTTTCAAGTGCTGGTGAACAAACACAAATTCAAGTTAGTTTAAGATATAACGAATTTTCACATGGGGAGAAGTCTGTTTTGGAGTGGCTCACACAGTGGAAGAGCCGCAAGGGCTTGAGCCTCAGGAACTTGCCCAAGTTACTCAACAGCAACAATGTTTTCCATCTCTGTTAGTTTCTCTCTGCTTCTCTTTATATGCTAGCTCTATTCTGTCTACTGCAGACCAGCCAGCTCTTTTAGGAGGGAATATGGTCCTGGCTATCCAAACAGTCTTTTCTACTGGTGCTGTATTCTTTCAATGTCTACAAATAAGTCTTAGAAAAGGACTCTGGTTGTATTTGGGCATGTTCTCACTCTCTACATTGGTCCCTGTTGCCAAGGGGATAATTGGTTTAGGCCCAAGTCTCAGGCCTACCCTAAGGGAACAGGATTTTGTGGCTGATGAACTCACCAGAACTGTGCAGAATGGAATGCTGAACAGGCAAAACCAAAATTGTCCACTAATATGCATATATGACGTACATACATTTGAATTTTAAGATTTATGTCTTTTGTTAATGAAATAAAAGCATTTTATCTCTGTTCACATAATTATATTGGAACAAGCAAGTGCAGAGAAAATTGTTGAGAATGGATCTACTGAAACTCATCCTAGATCTTTTTCAGGCATCTGTACCCTCTATTTAGAGAAAAATCAGGGATCTATAGCTATTGAAGGCGAATTTCTAGAACATGCTCCTGTAGGGGCACCTGGCTGGCCCAGTTGATGGAGCATGCAACTCTTGGTCTCAGGATCATGAGATCAAGTTCCATGTTGGGCTGGAGCCTACTTAAAAAAAAACAAAAAAAAGGATGTGCTCCTGGGGATGAGGGAGCTGAGGTACTTATATTTGAACTTCAAGTCTTTCTCTGGCTCCTTCTTTCCCTTCTTACCTCAGTTCATAGCCCTCCCTTCCTGCTGTAGTAGCCTTACATGCACATGTCCCTAATTTAGTTCATATTTACCAATATTTTCACTGTAATTTCTCTGATGATTTCTTCAAATAAGTTTTTATATTATTTATACTTTATCTGAAAGTTTTTCTGACATGGTTGTAGCTGGAATCCACTCTCTTCATTTTTTAGGGACACTCTTAAATTACTTTATTATTTCCAAATATCAACATCAAAAGACAAGGCAGCATGGTAGAGTGTACCAATTATTGGTGTAAAAGTTGAAAAAAATTGGAATTGCATTCTAATTCTGTCATAAAAGAGCTATGTCCTTCAGATAAGCCATGTAGTGTGTGATCTGTAAAATAGAAGGGTTGAAAGTGTTTTTCCTACATGGCATTTTTATCCCTTAAGAACAGTATGTTAGTAATTGGGATCTTTGAGTTATTTTCAGTATTTCAAGCAACTTAATAAGCATTGTACATTATTTATGCAGTTACAGATTAATGCAGATGCCATTTCTTTGTTTTTGTTTAGAATTATGTGAACTCATTCAGAAGCTTTAGGTGGTTATGAGATGTATTTGATAAAAATTCAATATTTGTTGCATAATAGATATGTTTATAGTAGAATAATTTTTCCAAAATTTCAGATCAGGGGTGGGGTAATAATAAAAACTATATTTTGCTGGAATGACTGGGGACCACATTTCAGAAGGTTCTGTCTCATTTATTTAAGTGTAAATTGGTAATATCTGAATAATTTCTTACTGTATTGGTTTCAGGACAGTGATTCAAGTAAGCCTGAAAAGTCGAGGAAATTCTGATATTGAATGTAGAGTTTAAACTTCCTGTGCCCCCGCCTGGGTGGCTCAGTCGGTTAAGCGTCCGACTTCGGCTCAGGTCACGATCTCACAGTCTGTGAGTTCGAGCCCCGCGTCGGGCTCTGGGCTGATGGCTCAGAGCCTGGAGCCTGCTTCCGATTCTGTGTCTCCCTCTCTCTCTGCCCCTCCCCCATTCATGCTCTGTCTCTCTCTGTCTCAAAAATAAATTTAAAAAAGATAAAAATAAATAAATAAATAAATAAACTTCCTGTGCCCACATTCAGTAGCCAATGTGCTGAAAATGTTGAAAAGGTTCTTTTAGAACTTGGAATGAAATGCATAAACAAAGACTCCTACCATGAACACGTGGAAATTATGCAGAAAAATTTCCCTTAGAATCTCATTAATTCATCTATCCATTATACTGTCTTTACCCACGAATACAAAACTTCTCCAGAGAAAAGATCTGCTGTATTTGTTCAAAGTAAAGTATAGAAAAGTGTTATTAGTTAATGGGAAGAGTTTTAGCAAGCTACAAAGGACTGTTTGGCTTAAAGCAAGAGTGAAAGTTTTACTGTGGAGTTTGAGATATCAAGAGTTTTAGGGGGGCAGATTTAATTTTTCAGGGTCTCTGAGATTATCACACTGTGCACTGCTTGCTCACAATATTACCTCGGGGGGGGGGGGGGGGAAAGGGAAGTGAGGAAAGAATAGTTTAAATTTGATTTTTAAATATTTATATTTCAAGGTGAAATTTACATGAAATTTTATTTTGCCAAATAGTGTCAGGCATTTAAGAAAAACACTTTATTCATTTATTTTATTTTATTTTTTATTTTTAAAAATTTACATCCAAATTAGTTAGTATGTAGTACAACGATTTCAGGAGTAGATTCCTTAGTGCCCCTTACCCATTTAGCCCATCCCCCCTCCCAAAACCCCTCCAGCAACCCTCAGTTTGTTCTCCATATTTATGAGTCTCTTCCGTTTTGTCCCCCTCCATGTTTTTATATTATTTTTGTTTCCCTTCCCTTATGTTCATCTGTTTTGTATCTTAAAGTCCTCAGATGAGTGAAGTCATATGATTTTTGTCTTTCTCTGACTGACTAATTTCACTTAGCATAATACCCTCTAGCTCCATCCACGTAGTTGCAAATGGCAAGATTTCATTCTTTTTGATTGCCAAGTAATACTCCATTATATATATATATATATATATATATATATATATATATATATACACACACATACACACACATACATACATACCACATCTTTATCCATTCATCCATCGATGGACATTTGGGCTCTTTCCATACTTTGGACTTTTGTGAATTATTGAATTATAGTGCTGCTATAAACAGGGGGGTGCATGTGTCCCTTCAAAACAGCACATCTGTATCCCTTGGATAAATGCCTAGTAGTGCAATCGCTGGGTCATAGGTAGTTCTATTTTTAGTTTTTTGAGAAACTTCCATACTGTTTTCCAGAGTGGCTGCACCAGCTTGCACTGCCACCAACAATGCAAAAGAGATCCTCTTTCTCCGCGTGCTCGCCAACATCTGTTGTTGCCTGAGTTGTTCATTTTAGCCATTCTGACAGGTGTAAGGTGGTATCTCATTGTGGTTTTGATTTGTATTTCCCTGATGATGAGTGATGTTGAGCATTTTTTCATGTGTCGGTTGGCCATCTGGATGTCTTCTTTGGAGAAGTGTCTATTCATGTCTTTTGCCCATTTCTTCACTGGATTATTTGTCTTTTGGGTGTTGAGTTTGGTAAGTTCTTTACAGATTTTGATACTAACCCTTTAGCTGATATGTCATTTGCAAATATCTTATCCCATTCCATCAGTTGCCTTTTAGTTTTGCTGATTGTTTCCTTCTCTGTGCAGAAGCTTTTTATTTTGATGAGGTCCCAGTAGTTCATTTTTGCTTTTGTTTCTCTTGCCTCTGGAGACATATTGAGTAAGAAGTTGCTGAGGCCAAGGTCAAAGTGGTTTTTGCCTGCTTTCTCCTCGAGGATTTTGATGGCTTCCTGTCTTGCATTTAGGTCTTTCATCCATTTTTAGTTTATTTTGTGTATGGTGTAAGAAAGTGGTCCAGGTTCATTCTGCTGCATGTCGCTGCCCAGTTTTCCCAGCACCACTTGCTGAAGAGACTATCTTTGTTCCACTGGATATTCTTTCCTGCTTTGTCAATGATTAGTTGGCCATACATTTGTAGGTCCATTTCTGGGTTCTCTATTCTGTTCCATCATTTTATTCATTTTTTAATGTTTGAGAGAGAGAGAGAGAGCGAGAGCGGGGGAGGGACAGAGAGAGAGGGGAGACACAGAATCTGAAGCAGGCTCCAGGCTCTGAGCTGGCAGCACAGAGCTCAATATGGGGCTCTAACTCACAAACCATGAGATCATAACCTGAGCCAGAGTCAAATCTCAACTGAGGGAGCCACCCAGGTACCCCTAAGAAAAACACTTTAAAAAGTAAAGGGAAACAAAAATAATATAAAAACAGGGAGGAGGACAAAACAGAAGAGACTCATAAATATGGAGAACAAACTGAGGGTTACTGGAGGGGTTGTGGGAGGGGGGATGGGCTAAATGGGTAAGGGGCATTAAGGAATCTACTCCTGAAATCATTGTTTCACTATATGCTAACTAATTTGGATGTATATTTTAAAAAATAAAAAATAAAAGTAAAAGAGAAAGTAAAGATCAGGGTGAGTAAATTTCATTCTTGAAGAGCAGTATTTATCTATAATGATTACTATTTACAATTAACTTTTTTTTAACGTTTATTTATTTTGAGAGAGAGAGAGAGAGAGCAATTAGTAGGGAAGGGTCAGAGAGAGAGAGAGAGAGAGAGAGAGAGAGAGAGAATACCAAGCAGACTTCAGGCTGTCAACACAGAGCCATACATGGGGTTCGTCATCACCAACCGTGAAATCATGACTTGAGCTGAAACCAAAAGTCAGGTGCTTAACCAACTAAGTCACCCAGGCGTCCCTACAATGAACTTTTGCATCAGGGTGTTTATCGAATTATAGGGGTAATGGTGACTAGGTAGTCAGGTATTTCTCATACTGAGCATGAGTGTGACTTCCTTAGAGATGTTTCAAGTTTTGCACTCTGTTTCCTCCTCTCTGCCTGCAGGGTGGAGTCCCACCGCAGCCGCGAGCCGCGCACACGTGTGCAGTTCTTGGAAATAAGGGCTATATCTTTGGCGGACGTGTTTTGGTTAGTGTTTTTCATGAAAATGATATTTTTATGTGTGCTTCTGCTCACAAAAATTATTTTCTGATTTGGGGGAACAACTGAACATTCAAAGTATCTAGGTAAATAAAATACCATTCAATAATAAATTTTATTTATCTTCCATCCCCTAAACAGACTATACATGAGTAATCACACATGATTTATAAATCATATTTTAATGAGGAGAATCCTTCACTTCTGTGCATAACCAGAAAAGCTTAATGTCTTAACATTTAAATCCTATTAGTTTAAGGCCTTTTCTTCCTTTCTCCCTTGACACATTAATTGGGTAGCTCTATAGTAATTTGATTAATGCTTAGCATTGTTTCTTCATATGTAAACTTCTGATGCTAATAAGTAAAAATAAGTAAGATGCAGATAGTCTATCTTTAACCTGAAGTAATTTTAAAACCAAAATTTTAGTCCATGAAAAATGTGAAACAGGGACTAATTTAACACACTTTTATTTTAGCAAACTAGGATGAATGATTTACACTGTCTGAACTTAGATACCTGGACTTGGTCTGGAAGGTACGTTTGAAATTTAAGTATGTTTTAATCGAAAGGCATTTGTGTGTGTGTGTGTGTGTGTGTTTGGGATCATAATCCAAATTTGAGTTTCTAAAACTGAATTAGTATCTTTTTCCTTCAGATTATATGTCTAAGCAAGGAATATACAGATTTAAATGCAGAGTTTGTTCTTAACCAAATTATTTAAAACATGAGAATACCAGAGTTTGAAACTTGATTATGTAAAAGTACTGGTTTTATTCTAAGTATTCTTGAGAACTGGCCAGTAGAGGAAACGAAGGAACAGTTTGTTGGTGTCATCACAAGTAAACAGATAATGAAGTATGTAAAAGATTTTTTTTGTGGTTCAAAATATATATTTAACAATAGAATAAATATATTTAGGTATCACTTCAGCTGTTCATGTAGTGATATGGAATCAGAGCCATATATTATTCCAAAATAGAAATACCATTAAAAATGAAACTCCAAAAGTGCCAGGAAAAAAATATAGCAGATTGTCTTTAAAATCTTGGCATGGAGCAATCCCTATCAAAAGAACACCAACATTTTTCACAGAGCTAGAGCAAACAATCCTAAAATTTGTATGGAAGCACAAAGACCCCAAATAGCCAAAGCAATCCTGAAAAAGAAAACCAAAGCTGGAGGCATCACAATTCTGGATTCAAGCTGTTTTATAAAGCTGTAATCATCAAGACAGTATGGTACAGACACAAAAACAGACACCCAGATCAATGGAACAGAATAGAAAACCCAGAAGTGGACCCACAAACGTATGGCCAACTATTCTTTAAAGCAGTAAGGAATATCCAATGGAAAAAAGACAGTGTCTTCAGCAAATGGTGGTGGGACAGCGACCTGCAGAAGAATGAACCTGGAACACTTTCTTACACCATACACAAAAATAAACTCAAAATGGATGGAAGACCTAAACATAAGACAGGAAGCCATCAAAATCCTCGAGGAGAAAGCAGGCAAAAACCTCTTTGACCTTGGCCTCAGCAACTTCTTACTTGACCTGTCTCCAGAGACAAGGGAAACAAAAGCAAACATGAACGATTAGGACCTCATCAAGATAAAAACCTTCTGCACAGAGAAGGAAATAATCAGCAAAACTAAAAGGCAACTGATGGAATGGGATAAGATATTTGCAAATGACATATCAGCTAAAGTGTTAGTATCCAAAATCTATAAAGAACTTACCAAACTCAACACCCAAAAGACAAATAATCCAGTGAAGAAATGGGCAAAAGACATGAATAGACACTTCTCCAAAGAAGACATCCAGATGGCTAACAGACATATGAAAAAATGCTCAACATCACTCATCATCAGAGAAATACAAATCAAAACCACAATGAGATACCACCTCATACCTGTCAGAATGGCTAAAATGAACAACTCAGGCAACAACAGATGTTGGCAAGGATGCGGAGAAAGAGGAACCCTTTTGCACTGCTGGTGGGAATGCAAACAGGTGCAGCCACCCTGGAAAATAGTATGGAGGTTTCTCAAAAAACTAAAAATAGAACTACCCTATGACCCAGAAATTGCACTACTAGGTATTTGTCCAAAGGATACAGGAGTGCTGTTTCAAAGGGGTACATGCACCCCAATGTTTATAGCAGTGCTATCGATAATAGCCAAAGTATGGAAAGAACCCAAATGTCCATCGACAGATGAATGGATAAAGAAGATGTGGTACATATATACAATGGAGTATTACTTGGCGATCACAAAGAATGAAATCTTGCCATTTGCAACAATGTGTATGGAACTAGAGTGTATTATGCTAAGGGAAATAAGTCAGAGAAAGACAAATATCATATGGCTTCACTCATATGTGGAATTTAAGATACAAAACAGATGAACATAAGGAAAGGGAAGCAAAAATAGTATAAAAACTGGCAAGGAGACACACCATAAGATACTCTTAAATACAGAGAAGAAACTGAGGTTTGCTGAAGGAGGGGTGTTGGGTGGGGTGATGGCCTACATGGCAATGGGTATTAAGCAGGGCACTTGTTGCTATGAGCCCTGGGTGTTATATGTAAGTGATAAATCACTAAATTCTGTTCTTGAAATCATTATTACCCTATATGTTAACTAGTTCGGATGTAAATTAAGAAAATAATAATAATTTAAAAATCTTGGCATGGAGAAAGTTTTCCCAAAAATGGTTATAAACCCAAAATTATTAAATAGAAAGACTGACTTATAAGATCACTTAAGAATTCAATTTTTCTGGGGGCCCCTGGGTGGCTCAGTTGGTTAAGGATCTGACTGTAGGTTTCAGCTTAGGTCATAATCTCACAGGTTTGTGAGTTTGAGCTCCACGTAGGGCTCTGCACTGGCAGCTCAGAGCCTGCTTGGGATTTTCACTTTCCCTCTTTCTGCTCTCTCTCTCTCTATCAAAATAAATAAATGAATATTTTTAAAAATATTCTGTATGTAGTTTTCTGTATAGAAAACTATACCCAAGCTAAAAGAAAAATTGGAAAATACAAACAAAAAACAAACTGGAAGTCATATTGCAGTATTTTTAACAAGGCCTAAATCCACAAGAACTCAGAAAATCAGTAACAAAAGGACAAATAATCCAGCAGAAAAATGGGCAAAGGACATAAATGAACAACTCACAGAAGAAATACAATGGGCAAAAATTATTTTAAATGGGCAAAATTATTTGGGCAAAATACAAATGGCAAATGGGCACAATGGGCAAAAATTATTTTAAAGGGCAAAATACAAATACAAATACAAATGGGCAAAATTTATTTTACAAATGGGCAAAAATTATTTTAAAGAGATATTCAACTTCAGAGACAATCAAAGAAATGGAGCTAAAAATAATTACAAATGCCCAATGTGTGCTGAAGTTGTAACAACATAATTAGTGAGAGCATAAATTGGTACAGTTTTTCTGGAAGGTAGTTTGGCAATATATTTAAAATGTAAAATGGAATTTCTGCTTTGATCCAGAGTTTCCCCAAAGACAGTAAGTGTGTGTGTGTGTTACAACATTATTATAAAAGCAAAAACTAGAGGTCAACCTTCATGTTCACATTTGGGGATTATTTAAATCATGGCACATTTGGCCAGTGGGCCGTCATGCTTCCTTTACCAAAGAAAGTTACACTTCATAGAAATATTCTATAACATATTAGTTGAATGAAAAATAGTTGCAGAATAGAATGTATGATCCTATTTATGTATTTTTAATAAACATGTTTATATGTGTATTAAAGCCTAGAAAGATTATACCAAATTATTATTATTTCTTATTGCTAGAGGACAGGATTATAAGAGAACTCTCCTTTTTAAAAATACTTTTGGAGCGCCTGGGTGCCTCAGTTGGTTGAGCGTTCGACTTCGGCTCAGGTCATGATCTCACAGTTCGTGGGCTCGAGCCCCGCATTGGGCTCTGTGCTGACACCTTAGAGCCTGAAGCCTGCTTTGGATTCTGTGTCTCCCTCTCTCTCTACCTCTCTCCCACTCACCTCTGTGTCTCCCTCAAAAGTAAACATAGAAAAAAATAATAATAAAAATAAAAATATTTTTGTTGGGGTGCCTGGGTGGTCAGTCAGTTAGCGTCTGACTTCAGCTCAGGTCATGATCTCACAGTACATGAGTTTGAGCCCCACGTCAGGCTCTGTGCTGATAGCTTAGAGCCTGGATCCTATTTCAGATTCTGTGTCTTCCTCTCTCTCTGCCCCTCCCCTGCCCACCTCTGTCTTTCTCTTTCTCAAAAATAAACATTAAAAAAATTTTTTTAAAATATATATATTTTTTTAATTTTTTAATTTAATATTTATTTATTATTGAGAGACAGAGAGAGACAGAGCACGAGCATGGGAGGGGCAGAGAAAGAGGGAGACACAGACTCCGAAGCAAGCTCCAGGCTCTGAGCTGTCAGCACAGAGCCCAACGGGGGGCTCGAACCCACAAACCACGAGATCATGACCTGAGCTGAAGTCAGTCACTTAACCGACTGAGCAACCCAGGTGCCCCTAAAAAAAAAATGTGGTTGTTGAATGTTTTGTAACCAAAACAATTCTTATAATCAATACAAAAAATAAAAATATTTCCATTTTAGAAAAAAATATCTTCCACAAATGGCCCGTATTATTCTGGAACATTCCAGAATGCTGAAGAATGATGCCTTCTCACCTCCTGAATTATGAGTTAAACTTTTGTACTTATGTTTGTAATTTTCTAAGAATAGGACAGTATTTTTTAAAAATCTTCAGAGGTTTGTCCTGGATCTGGAATGGCTCGCATGCTTTTATTTTGAAGGTAGAATAGCTAGCATTTTAAGGCAAAGAAACTTTGGGAAATCATACAGCAAGTAAACCAGAGTAAAAGGAACAACAACAAAATCCCATAATATCCTCAAGGAAATCAGCTGAAAATATAAAACGAAACATGGGCCAACAGTAAAAAGTTACAGACATGAAAATGGTTATGTTGAAAAACTGGGGAAGTTATACTGATTAAACAAGAATGATGTTGCATATGCATTGTGAATTAACTAGGACTTTTAAATTTTCAGTCTGTGTTCTGTAACCAGGTGGAATAGACACTAAGTGGAAAGATTATTTAAATTCATCTAAGGATTTAAGAATATTTTTAAAATCTTAATACAGGTGGAGTTCATAAAATCAGCTGTTTTTAAAAGTAGTGAAGGCAGTTTTTTCCCCTTTAATCTGAGATTATCAAAAACCTTTTTATTTTGACTAACACAGTACCTAGATTTTTCTATTTTTTTTCCCTTGCCACAGGATTCCTGTTAATGGAGAAACCCCCAAACATCGGTCATGGCATACTTTAACACCAATAGCTGATGATAAACTTTTTCTATTTGGTGGACTAAGTGCAGACAATATTCCATTAAGTAAGTCAACTAAAGTGTAGCCTACAATTATTATCTCATTCTTTTTTCTTAATTGTATTTGATATTTAAGGTGTCTCTTTTTCAGATTTTCTGGTTTACCTTTATCCCCAACTGTATGATTGCATTAAGAATTAGAAAACTCTTTGCTTTAGTATCTTTGGCTCTCCACGTTCTCCTGTTTCCTAGATATATAGAAAAGAAAGGGTAGTTGAACCTAGATGAATTAAAGCCCCTTTCAACTATAATATTCTGTGATTCTGTGCCTTCCTGATTTTTGATCCCAGTACAGTGTAGGCTGGAATGGGGATTAGAACAGAAGGCTCTGGAAATATAAGGTGGGAAGGCAGTTGCTTCTCTTTCTGTTCCAGAACTGTAAAGAAAGTGCTTAGCCAGAATTTTTAAACTCCTGTCACTGCTGATCCCAATAGCTATGGTTTTGTAATGCAGGTTTTTTTTTTTTTTCAGCAGTAAAACTGTGGCATCAGGAAAGACAAATGACTAAGTATCCACTTCCTAGTTTGACATAGTTGATGTTTCATGTTTTCTTAACCCAGAAGTTTTCTGTGGCTAGAGGTGTTTTGATAAGAAACCTTATATACCATTAAACTCATTTATATAATTCCATATGGGATCTGGAAACACGTATTTATTTTTCAACAAAAATGCATCAAGTATCAGCTTTGCATCCAGCAGTCTGCTGGACAACAGACAAACTCCAGAGGCTGGTTAGAGAAACAAGGGTTTCTAGCAGGGGATGTTAGTTATTACAGATTATTATGCTTCTCCAATCTGAAGGTTCGTAATTAAAAGAGATTTGGAATCTAATAACTAACATCTATTTTTTCATTAGGGGTTGTTTAATAGAACATCTTTTTGAGCTCTACTGTTTCTAATTCCTATTTGCTGATTTTGGTCATTGGCCTGTGGGAAATTCTATGTCCTAACTCTTAGTCCAGTCAGTTTCCTCCTCTATAGATTTAGTGTAACATACTGGTATTACATGATACTTAGAAGTTATTTTAATCTTGTTGACTATGATAATGGCATTGTGATTATGTATGTGATAATGCCGTTGTCATTCTGGAAAAATATGTCTCCTTTTAAAAGCCATGTTTAGTGAAGTATATATGGGGAAAATGACAGGAGATCTAGGATTTGGTTTAGAATAACTGAGCCACAAGAGTAACAAAAAAGAGAGAAATGGAGAACATGTAGCAAAATCTTGATAGTTCTTGAACCTGAGATATGTGAGGGGTCATTATCATGTTCACTCTACCTCTCTATATCTTTGAAAATTTTTGTGAGAAAACATGCATACACACAAAAGATAGTTGCATAAATATAGCATGATAAATTTGGGGGGAAATGTACAAAGACCTAATCTTAATTTCTTAACTGTCATAATATTGCAGGTGATGGTTGGATTTATAATGTCATAACAAATTGTTGGAAACAACTTACACACTTACCTAAAACAAGACCCAGGTAAATATAGAACTTAAAGAATAGTAAAATAGTTAAGAATTAATCAAGTATTAAATATAGCACTGATTTTATAGTGTTTGCCTTTAAAATTGTAAATCATCAAGAAAGATATCTTTCAAATAAGCTTGATGTTACCCAAATAATTTAATAATCATTTCAAATTATATCTGATTGTTAAAAATCGTCTATTCTGTTTTCATCCATATTTGCATATTTGAAAATGTTACTCTTTTAGGTAACTGTATAATCTTGCCTCATAAATATGAAAAGCCTAAGAAATTGGAAGTATCATATAATGTTAATATTTTTAATAAGTAGACAAGAATGGATTTGGCTTTAGTAGTTATTTGTTTTTGGAAGAGGTTTATTGCAATTTAATGAGAAAATAACTTTCATGTTAATAAAATAGATGGCAGATATTTATTTTTATTAACTGATATATTCACTTATATGAATTTTTAAAAAAGAAACATGTTATTTGTGATGCATTATAGAGAAAAAATTGTAGAAACAGCATATTATTATTAGACTACAGTTGATCCTTGAACAACACAAGTTTGAACTGCATGGGTCCACTTATTATATGGATTTTTAAAATAAATAAAATACTATAAATATATTTTCCATATGATTTTCTTTTTTTCCCATATGATTTTTTCTCTTTTTTTTTTTTCTAAGAGAGAGGGAGAGGGAGAGGGAGAGGGAGAGGTGCGTGGGGAGGGATAGAAGTTGAGAGAGAGAATCTCAGTCAGGCTCCATGCTCAGCAGGGAGCCTGACGCTGGGCTCAGTCACACGACTGTGAGATCATGATCTGAGCTGAAATCAAGAGTCAGATGCTAAGCTGACTGAGCCACCCAGGTGCCCCATCCCATATGATTTTCTTAATTACATTTTCTTTTTTGTAATTTGAGTGTAGTTGACACATGATGTTACATTAGTTTCAGTGTACAACATAGTGATTTGGCAAGTGTATACATTGTGTTACGCTCACCACAAGTATAGCTACCGTCTGTCACCATACAATGCTACTACAGTGCCATTGACTATATTCCCTATGCTGTACCTCTTATTCCCATGAGTTATTCATCTATTACTGGAAGCCTATATCTCCCACTTCCCTTCACCCATTTTTGAAAAATATTTATTTATTTATTTTGAGAGAGAGAGAGTGGGGGAGGGGCAGAGAGAGAGGAAGAGAGAATCCTAAGCAGGCTCCATGCTGTCAGCAACAGAGCCTGATGCAGGGCTTGATCCCACAAACCCATGAGATCCTGACCTGAGCTGAAATCAAAAGTCAGAGGCTGAACCAACTGAGCCATCCAGGCACCCCATCCCTTCACCCATTTTGCCCATCCCTCCATTCCCTTTTCCTCTGTCGGTCATCAGTTGGTTCTCTGTATTCATAGGTCTGATTTTGGTTTTTATTAGTTTGTTTATTCATTTGTTTTTTTTTTGTTAAGTAACATTTTCTTTAGCTTACTTATTGTGAAAATACAGTATATAAACCATATAACATACAAAATATGTATTAATTGACTATGTTATTTGTAAGGCTTCTGGTCAACTGTAGGCTATTAGTGGTTAAGTTTTCAGGATCCAAAAGTTACATGCAGATTTTCAGCTCTGTGGGGTATCAGTGCCCCAAACCTCGTGTTGTTCTAGGGTAAACTGTACAGAGAAAACAACATTAGTATTGTAATTCTTTTTTTTCCCTAATTTGAGTGAGTGGTATAATAAAGATATATTCATAGGGAATTGATAGTCAGAACATTTATAATCATTATAGTTGGTAATAGATTTTACTGTTTTCATGCCATGTATTTAAGGATTTTTTTGCTACAGATTATGTATACTAGTGTGAAGTCAACTTAATGACATGCATTTCAGAAGTTT
Organism: Panthera uncia; assembly: GCF_023721935.1. Classification (NCBI taxonomy): domain Eukaryota; kingdom Metazoa; phylum Chordata; class Mammalia; order Carnivora; family Felidae; genus Panthera; species Panthera uncia. Next base: position 48,569,086 of record NW_026057582.1, on the reverse strand, counting down.
AATAAATGACAATGAAGTAACTTACTTGAGAAAAAAGCCTGAAAAAAATTGTATATATTTCAGTGTGTACATCTATATTAATATGCACAAAAATTAGAGTTTATCATAATTACATAAGTGATTCTTATATTTTCGTGTGTAGAAATTCATTGTAATGTATTATTTTAGCAATTTGGATCTTTTGAAATGTATTTTTTAACTTAAATAGTTTCATATTAAGATATGGGAGCCCAGAGTTCTAGTCCTTGCTCAGCTACTACCTAGCTTTTTGGCTTTGGGAAAGTTACTTAAAGAAACTGAGCATTAATTTCTTCATCCCATGAAATGAGGAAGCTGGACTAGAGACATTCTTAGTTCTCTTACGGTTGTTTGATTGCATTAATATTGGGCCAAAGTGGTATTAAGAATATGTTTCATTTTTAAATTGCTCCTATTTTATAATTCTATCCTTAATAAGTAATTAGAGCAACACAACTATTATCAATAATATATTAGTTAGAACTGAGCTATGTAAAGACATTTCTTTGAATTCAGCTGATGTGTCATGTAAATAATATGCTTTATTAGAATGTTTAGGTGATAAGTTTAGAACAGCTGTGAGAGGACATAAACTATCAGTCTGTAGACAAAACATCAGGTTGCAAGCTAGATGTCACCAAAATCAAGGCAGGAAAGGCTTTCCAGTGTTCTTCGATGATGAAGTCCAGGCCAGAGTTTCCCTAAGGCAGATAAGACAGAGGCAGATCTATCTTCAGGTATGAGGTGAGGAGGATACAGTTTAGTGTAAGGAGAACATATATATGTGGATGTATACTAATTTTTATGAGTGAGAGTTTACTTAACATCTGAATACGTTTTGTGCAAACTGTTCCAAGTTATACTTTAAAATGTGAACAGCCCAATTCTCCTCTTGTAATTCTGTGCAGGATTTCTCAACCTCGGCACCATTGACATTTTGGACCAAATTATTCTTTGTCATTAGTCCTTTGCAGTGTAAGATGTCTAGCAGCATCTTTGGCCTTTACCCACTAGATGCCAATAGTATTCCCCCACCCACCCACCCACCCACCTGGAGTTGTGACAGTCAAAAACATTGCAGATATTATCAAATGTCCCGTGGGGGCAAAAATCACCCTTGGTTGAGAACCACTGTTCCACAGTGTACCACCCTCTCCTCCAGGTCTCACTGTGGTTAGAGCAACGCTTGGGTGAAAGGCCAAGTACAAAGCCGTATCTAATTGCCTGTGTCAGTGGCTGTCAACAAGGACCCCTTTTTAAATGTGTCTGTGAAAGAAGTCCAATAAAGTATTGGCTTATAGAGCCTTAGGTACTTACTGTTGGGTCCCATGACTGTTGCCGAGGTTACACATGGCCTTCTCTCCTGGAATTTAAGCATTCCTTATATTCCATTTCCTTTATCCAGTCCCCATCCCCGACCCCACAACATAATCTGGGTGTTGATGAAGGTTTATGTCAATTTATGTTCTAACATATAAGTTGGAGAATTGGGCAGAGTGTTTCCTAAATAAAATCTCTTATGGCTCAGTTCTATCCTGGGTCCCGAGTGCAACTGTCCTTGAATGTGTGAGTGATTGTGTGAGGAAAGTATTTGATTTAACAAATTGTGCATAACCCTACTGTTTGCACTTGCTAAAGTTAAGTGAAAAGGATTAATGTACTAAAAATAAGTTATGTGGTAATAAGGGGTAATATGTAATTGTTTGGGATGTCTTTTGCTGCAGCAATTTGGTCTATTAAGAAAAGTCATCAAAATTCTCTAAGAGTCAAAGCGATGACTTTGTACATTTCTTGATTTAGCTTCTAAAATTGAGAAATTTATGTGTACTTTTTTTCCTGAGAGTTAGAGCTCCCAGAAATCTTGAATTTTACAAAACTTAAGATTATTCTTTGTAAATACTGTGAAATTGGAGATGACTATGAGCTATCAGACCATTTCAAAAAGAACATTAGATGCTCTACTCTTATGAAATAACTTGTTTATTTAATAATTGAATATGTAATGCTGGTTTTTGTATTTGCTTTTGTTAATCAAGAGTTTTGGAGCACCTTCTGTGTGCAGAACACAATGTTTAGGTATTTTTGAAGAGAAGCATAAAATTAGATTACCTCGGTTCCAGCGGTGTGCTGGTAAAGGGCTAACAGCTGCTCTCCAGGAAAAGTAAAACCAAAAAGCCCAGCTTTGTAGCATTTTCTGGTTTCCATCATGGCCAGTTTCAAGCTACCAGCATGATGGCACCGAACATGGATTGGAAGAGGGATAGGCACAGTTGGTTTCAACTGGCTGCTAAGCCACTTCCAGCACACCACTGCCAAGATTTGACCTAAGGACCTCATGTGTGGACCTTTAGAAGACCCACACATCAAAGAATTAAAGGAGTGTATAGGACAGTTTATCTTCAAGTATAAGTCAGAAGATTATAAAATGTGTACATAAATGTTGAAAGGTGCTGACCAGAGAAAGTAACAGTCAATTAGTTTGGGTATTTGGAACACTTCCTGGGGATTTTGAGCCTGTGTTTAAGGCTCTGCAAGAATGATTTATCATCCTAAGCATAAGAAATGGGGTGAGCAAAAGCCTAGAGATAGATAAACCTTTCTCTTAGGGGATGAAAATAAATGAACTTGGATGAAGTAGAGGGTTCACTGCAGGGGGGGAGGGGCCAATAATTAAAACTTGTGGGAAAAAATAGCTATTGGTTATGAATATTAGGCTAGGAAAAATGGCACAGATGCTTCCTGATCAGGACATGTCCATGGTTAAAAACATTTGAAAATGTTATTAATCAGCTAAATGTAGCTGAGAGAGATTAGAGACAGAAAAACGAAGAACATGTTATGGTATTTTGTACTCAGAGTGATAAGTAGTATGACAGTCTAAATGTGAAGGGAATGCCAGGTTGGGTTTGTCAGATGATGGGAACAGAGAACAGGAAAGAAAAGTAAAAAAATGACGAAAACAGTAACATGGCAGAGAGTCCCAAGAAAATTGGGGAAAGTGTCCATTTAGCAACAGGATGATCAGTTCCTTTCTAACTAATTTATTTCAGTGAGAATATCTATGAGATAAAGAGGCTAGAAAAAGGTTGGGGGGGTATAACAGAAAAGAATTATTGGGTGGGGGGTCATTTTAATTGACATGATTTAATGAGGATCTAATCTTTTAGTGATTCTCGAGGAATATTCAAAATCTAACCTCTTTTAGGATATGCCAAAGTTCAAGTTCAGTCATGCCCATTTTGAAATAGATTAAATGTGAAAGTGTGCAATTTAAAATTGATTTATCTGTAACATATGGTTTCTTTCTTCATAGTATTTTACTCTCCTTATAATTTTCAACTATAGGTTATGGCATACAGCCTGTTTGGGGAAAGAAAATGAAATAATGGTATTTGGTGGGAGCAAAGATGATTTACTTTCCTTGGATACAGTAAGAAAATTTCCTATCTAAATATTTCCTCTGAGTAGTTTTGTTATTTAAACTAAATGGCTATTTAACAAGATTGTTGATGTTCCCACATTGCAAAATATGGAAGAACATGAAATGTTACTCTGTGGTGTGTGACTAATCTTCAGAATGAGTGGCTTTTGTGAAGCATTTGAGGATATTTTGAGTCTACAAATCAAAATAGGTTTATTAACCTCATTAACCAAGTTACTTTTTTATTTTTATTTTTTTAAAAATTTTAATGTTTATTTATTTTTGAGAGAGAGAGGAAGACAGAGTACAAGCAGGGGAGAGGCAGAGAAAAAGACACAGAATCTGAAGCAGGCTCCAGGCTCTGAGCTGTCAGCACAGAGCCCGACACGTATTTTCTTAATTAAAAAAATTTTTTTAATGTTAATTTATTTTTGAAGGAGAGAGAGACAGTGTGTGAATGGGGGAGGGTCAGAAAAAGAGAGAGAGAGAGAGGGAGACACAGAATCTGAAGCAGGCTCCAGGCTCTGAGCTGTCAGCACAGAGCCTGATGCAGGGCTCGAACCCATGAACTGTGAGATCGTGACCTGAGCTGAAGTTGGACGCTTAACAGACTGAGCCACCCATGCACCCCCTTGTTTTTTAAAAAAATTTTTTAATGTTAATTTATTTCTGAAGGAGAGAGAGAATCTCTTTGGTCAAATTATTAAGAAGACCTTTTAAAGGATGACTCTTCCCTTTTCTCTTTGAGTCTCACCATAGTATGGATGTTTATAATTTTATCGAATTAAAAGATTTGTAAGGTATAGTTGATATTTTATAAGAATGTATATAATGTATACATAAACTAAGTAGAGTAATAAGTACCCATGGAATTTACTACCTCCCTCGGTAACTACAACATCAATGCTAGCTAGCTTCTCCCGTCAAGAGGAAACTAGTTTGAAATTTTTAAGTGTATTTTCTCTCTACTTTATGTGTCTTTTGCCACTGCTTCACTCATTTTAATTTTAAGATTAAAGCATTGTCATTTTAAAATCTGATAAAACTAAGGCCAAAGAAATAAATGAATAGCATTTGGAGAGTGTTGTTCTTTCACTCCTAGCACCTTGGGAAGTTCAGAGCGAGGTGGCCATGCTCATACTGTGCTGTGTTGGGACAGGAGTTGGGCATTGGTTGCTCTGGTTTATATAGGACATTTGGGAATCGAGGGACTTGGAGCCATCAGGGAGAGTGTGCTCCGGCCAGAATCAGCCAAGTTGGTGCCAGCTCTCTGGTGGATATCTCTTCAGACTAGTTCTCTCTGAAGCTGCACCTGCCCAGTGGCAAACCCTGAAATGAGCTGGTTTCTCTCCAGGGGGGTTGGCTGAGTTTGCAGTTTTGGGGACTCCCAATTTGAACGTTATGTATATTGAAAGTTTTAGAACTTTTTGGCTAAGAATTCAGTGCTTCAACAAAAGATCAAAACCACGACTTGGCATTTAATTAAAAAATAAACTTTGTGGTTTGTTTTCTTTTTCTTGGCACTAGAAATCGGTAGGATACAGAGTTTATCATTAAAACAGGAATTCTGATTAAAATCATCATAAATTATGGAATTCTAAAGACTTATTTGAAAGGATTAGGGACGTTTTCTGCCGACTCTTCCACATTACTTTCAGATGAAAGAATCATTATTCAAAAAATCTTCTGGATCTGAGATTTCCAGATGGGACCCTTTGCGAAAGAGAGACAAGAGAAAGAGATCTTAAAATAAGAGTCATTTGGAAGAGAAAAGTTCTGCTTAAAAAACAAAATAAGCTTGAAAACCACTACTTTTCTCATTTTGAACTCACTGTTCTAAGAGAAAAACATGTTTCTGAGTTTTAAATTTGCAGTTGTATAGGTTGTGGTTAGGTAGAAATTTGGTCGCTGAAAAAAGGTAGCAATGTACCCAAAGTTTGTGTGGATAGCAGGTGTTTATATGTATATGTATGGTGTGTGTGTGTGTGTGTGTGAGTGAGTAAATAGCTAGAGGGAGATTTATTTGCTGCTTTACGTAATCTCTGTTACATTTACAAAAAGAAAATATTTAATTAATGCAATTTTATTATTTTGAACACCTTTATAATTCTTTTTTTTATGTTGATTAGGGCCACTGTAATGATTTACTGATCTTTCAAACACAGCCCTATTCACTACTCAGGTAAGTATTTTCATTATATATACATATTTATAACACTATTAATATAGGATAATTTCTTTCGTCTTCCTTTTTGGGAAGCAGTATAATTTTTCAGGTAGATTAGGATTTGAACTTAATAAAATATTTACATCTTCTGAAAAGTATAGTCAAATTTGTAATAGTGAACCATACACCAATGTGATTTTTAAAAATTAAAATATGCAGTATAATAATTTTTATTTTGTGCATAAGATTGCATTTAGTTCATATGGGAGTATTAAACACACTGTATTTCCTTGATTTAAGTCTGAAGTTTTTCATATTTTAACTCTTAGGAAATCCGTGTGTCCAATAATAGACACACATACATATATATGCATTTACTTTAGGAGAATTTCTTTTTTAACACCAAATCTGTTATTAAGTTGATGGTGTGATGTGGTGTCTTAATTCACACATGCTTGCTTGCTTATTTATTTATTTATTTAAATTTATTTTGAGAGAGAAAGAGAGTATGTGAGCTGTGGGAGGGGCAGAGAGAGAGGGAGAGAGAGAGAATCCACACTCAGAGCAGAGCCTGACTCGAGGTTTGAACCCGTGAACTGTGGTATCATGACCTGAGCCAAAATCAAGAGTTGAATCCTTAACTGACTGAGCCACCCAGGCGCCCCTTGAATATCCTTGCTTTAAATTTTTTTTTTTTTTATGTTTTTATTTATTTTTGAGACAGAGAGAGACAGAACATGAGCAGGGTCAGGGCAGACACAGAATCCAAAGCAGGCTCCAGGCTCTGAGCTGTCAGCACAGAGCCTGACGTGGGGCTTGAACTCACAGACTGTGAGATCATGACCTGAGCTGAAGTCGGATGCTTAACCGACTGAGCCACCCAGGCGCCCCTATTCTTGCTTTAAAAGGAGTATATAAGAGGGATAGTTGGAAGATTGGGGAAGAAGCCCCTGTTTCTGTCTGAGAGTCAGGAGGAAGGTTCTGAGCGAAGTAGAAGTGGCCCAGTGAACAAGTGTGGTGTTTTATGCAGGAGGAATAACACGGGTGAAGGCACATGAGAGAGACATATGTGTTGTATGTCAAGGAGTAGGCTATAACTTCTAGACGTTCTACAACTTGGACCACTTCAAAACCATTGGACCAGCTCAAACTGGACCATCCTAATATCTTTCATAACTGCTCCTTCTCTTATTTCAGTGGTTCCTTCTGTTACTGCACATTAGAATCTCATAGGGAACCTCAAAAAGTATTGATGCCTGTATTCTATGCCCACATGTTATGATTTAATTGATCTGGGGTGTGGCCTGAACTTAGGAATTGTTGAAAGACCCCAGGATAATTCTAATGTGCAGGCAGAGTTTGGAAGTTGCTGATGTAATGATTATACTGCCTTGTATTATTACTTACCTTTTGCTGTGAACCGAACTACTTTCCCAAAGTAGATTGCAAGTTCCTTATATACAAGGATCAAAAAATACAGTGTTGGAGTGCCTACTATGGGCAGGCACTGTGCTATAAAATGAAAAGTCATGATCTTTCCCTTGAATTGTTAATAATATAGAAGGCAGGGTTTCAACAACTATAAAAGAAAAATAATGTTGCTTTAAGAGTAACATATACGAAGTTAATGAGACTCGTGGAAGAGAAGGCCCTCTGTCCACGTGGTTAAGATGGTGAAGGTTAGGGGAGTCTTTGCGTAGGAGGGAGGGTTCGAGACAATTTGCTATGAACAAGCAGTGCATGGGGGTTAGTACAAGATATGCGAGTGCGGTATGTTCTGGAAACTGAATTCCTGAATATTCCTGAGACAAACATATGAGGTAGGGAGTTGGACAAGAAATCAGCAACCATATATCATCCAGAGCCTTGTGTTTCATGAAGATAAGTTTACATTATCTAGTAGATCAAGAAGCATTGACTAATTTGGAGCAGAGGAATGAGATGTTAGTATTACAAATTAGATGTTATAAATACAAAAACAGATGTTAATTGACTATGTCATCTGTAAGGTTTCCTATCAACAGTAGGCTATTAGCAATTAAATTTGGGGAGACTCAAAAGTTATATGTGGACTTTCTACTGCATGGGACCTTGCTACCCCAACCCTCTCACTGTTGAAGCTATATTTATTTATACGCTAAGGAGAAGAACCAGCTGTTGGAAACACAAGAAAATGGGGCGCCTGGGTGGCTCAGTAGGTTTAACCTCTGACTCTTGACTTTGGCTCAGGTCATGATCTCAGGGTTGGTGAGTTCAAGCCCCGTACTGAGATCTGCGCTCACAGCACTGACCCTGCTTGGGATTCCTACTCCCCCTTCTCTGCCCCTCCCTAGCTTGCTGTCTATCTCTCTCAAAATAAATAAAAATAAACTTAGAAAAAAAACCACAAGAAAATGAAGGAAAAATTGGTGCAGCGGGGTCTCGAGGAGGTGGGTTTTAGTGAACAGGTAATTGAATTAGTCGTTGAGTAGAGCAAAAATACTTTTTAAATAATGAAGAAAGTAGGGATGTAGAGGCAGATGAATTTGTTGGCTGGGGGGCAAAGCACTGAAAAAGCGTAGTTGGTAGCAAGGTAAGAAAGAGGAGAGGTGAGGACATGGACTTAGGAGTGGAGTAGATTTGAAATCACTGCTGCAGTGGCTTTGAGAAGATACCGACTGGGGCTGTATAACACAGCACTGCAGAACACTCAGGGGGCTCAGCTGAGACCTCGGAGAATTGAAGGGATGGGCCCTGTCTGCGGAAGCTGGTTTTCTCCAGCCCCACTGAGCAGGTGGCTGCTGCAGAAAGGAGCTGGCTGACTGAATTCTCCCATGGTTGGAGTTTAGCCAGGGTGATGTAACAGAGGGACAGCGGAGACGGGGATGAAAGTTTCTGGCAAGAGAATGAAGTGCAGATGGACCGGGCTGGGAAGGAAAGGAAGCTGAGAACGGAGGGGACTTACAGTCTGGAGAACTGGGAAGAGCGAAGGGAGTGCGCATAGGAAAAGGATGTAAGGCTTCTGGTCCCTCCTAGAGGAGAATCTGGAAGTGGAAGGTTTTAGAGGCAGAACTGTCCTGAGGTTATAAAGACTCAAAAGAGTTTTCCACACAAAGTTCTCAACAACAGGGGCGGGGGGAGGGTGCACCACCTGCAGGTGAAATGACAGCAGCCTGGAGCGACAACAAATACTCGAGTAGCTCCTGGACTGTGTTAACGGAGACACAGGAGAAGTGGCACTCTTTTCTCAAGAAGGCTGCAGGCTACGCACTTTTCTTAGATTTCAGTTAAAGCAAGGGCAGGAAGTCAGAGGAAGCGGAGGTGTTTGCGGACACAGCTGGTGTTCTAAAAAGCACAGAGTTTGGAAGGGAAGATAAACAATGATGGGGAAGGTGGACCAGCATAGAAATGAGAGAAAGGCACAGCACAGACTGGATGGGCTTGTGTTTGGGGCTGGGACTGAGTGTGACTATCAGTCAGGCTTCTTGGTGTCACCCTTTGCCCCTAGCACAGTGCTTCTGCGAATGCGTACACACCCTTTCACATCCTTTTCATGCTGGGCTCATTTTGATGCATCAGAACTTGAATTAAAAACAAAAACCAAAAAACCCGTTGACTATAGCAGGAATTTAGTGGTATTCTTGCGTGAGGTGTATTCACCACAACCAGTGGCCCATAGTGTAGCCAGAGCAATCTTTTTATTTTAAATTATTTAATAATAAAGGATTCCTTTTATTTTAAATTATTTTAAATTCTATTTAAATTTTAAATTTAAGTCAGAAGGCGTTTGGCACCTGCTGTGTTGAGGCAGTGGAAACAAATAGGAATTTGCCGGCAGAGGCTCCTCATCTCAAGATACTTGTCTGATCTAATGTATTTGTGGGATCATGCTCATCGTACATTTGGATACATATATAGGTTTAAGATGAAATACCGCTGGTGCTTATTCTGATAAAAAAAATAAGATGTATTTACCAAGAAAACTCACACAGTATGAAAGGTATATGGTAAAAAAAAAATCACCTTTGAGCCATCGTCCACAAAGATCTTTGTTAAGAGTTTGCTGTTTATCCTTCCACACTTTAAAATGAACCATGCTAAGAGGCCACTGGAACCTTGAGAGCAGTATACATATGCATGTATGCGCTCACGTGTGCGTGTGTGTCTAAAGGGTCAAAGTATGCATCCTGTTTATAATCTGCTTTTGAGACTCGTACTGTGGGTATCTGTCATGTAAACATATAATCATTCAGTAATTTATAGACCTATATTTATGTTCGTAATGGCTGTCCAGTGTTCTGTTTCATGGAAGTACAATTTCTTTACTAGTGTATTGATATTTATTTAGGATATCTCAATTGGGGGCTGTTATTAGAAATTTTGTGTTGTCATATTCCTGTATATGCTTTTGGAAAACTTGCATGTCTCCTCAGGAGAAACTCCTGGAAGGGCTGTTGGTGGATCAAGGCATGTGCACATTTTATACTGTGATGATCACGCAGTGGCTCCCACTGCCTTAGGCAAACCGCACATTCCTTACTGTGGTGTTCAGGGCCTCCACCTGTCTCTCTACCTCATTTCCCGCCATGTCCCGCTCTCGCCATTCTCTAGCTATATTTGAACCACTCAGTTCCAGTTTCTGGAATAAATCTTATATCTCATTTCTAGGGCTTTGCAGGTGTGTGTCCTCTATCATGAAAAATTTGTTGAGACTCTCAAGGTCTCGGCTTGGACATCCCATCTGGAAGGTTTCCCTGGCTTGCTGTGGTTGTCTTCGGTATTCTCCCTGTCTGGTTCCCCTAGAACCCTGTACCTGTCAAGGCCATGTCTTGTTATCCCAGTCTCAACATTGTTGATCCTCACTAAATCGTAATCTGCCTGAAAGCCGAAATAGGGTTTTTCTCAGTATTGGATTTCCTGCTCCTAAATAAGCTCCTAAATAGTGCACACGAATAAATATTTGTTGAATCAGTGAATGAATAGCAATGACAGAGTCCGTCTCCTCATCTGACTTGTCCCTTCTCCCTGGTGGAAGGGACACAGGAGCTATTGTGTTAACAGAGCCACAGAGTTAAACTTACATCAAGTGTAAGATTTGTGTCATTCACCTGCACATCTCCCGTGTCTGTGTACAACGTTTTCACTCTCCTTGCTTAGAGTTTTCACAGAGAGAAAAGTCTTCCTGAAAGTATGGAAGATATAAATATCTAAATCCTTGTAAAAATGACAACTGAGGTTAAGTACAGCAGAATCAAGTGAATTTATTTTTAAAACTTTTAAAAAAGATTTGCTTCCCTGTTTGATTTAAAGCTTATCAGTTGAAATAGATGCTTTTTTGATAGCTCATCAAGTTTCTTTCGGTTTTAAAATGCAAAACCTTCTTCAAAGTAGCTTAAGATAAAAAGGGAGTTGTATTTGGAAGGATTCTACGAGGTAGTAGAATCAGAGGGGAAAAATGACCACCCAGACTCCCAGGATGGGAGAACCTCAGGTGGGGTCTCATTGGCTCTTTCTGCATTGCTGTTCCATTCCTCTCTTCAGACCTCGGGGTCAGTGTCAGTCACTAAGTCACATGTGCCAGTGAAGTGAGTTACAGTGGGGGGGGGGGGGGGGGGGGGACCAGGTCACTTGGCGTAAAAATGGATGTTAGATGCTTCATCTTGGGGCGATGGAAGAAAAAGACAGTTCTCAGAGAAGAGTAAGTGGTTATTGGACTAGGAGGATAAATGAAAAATGATCTGCTACAGACTAACATGATTTGAAATGAAGTCTGAATCTTTTCTGTTTAAATAACATTATGCATGGTGCATAGTAAGTTGAAATTTCTGTTTCCATGGGCTTTTGGTCAGATATGGCCTTCAGGCTATAAAAATATACAATTATTGTGGTGCTCTGGGAAGAACACGTATCCTATCATGTTCCAAACAATACAGAGGAAATATGTTATCATGTAACAATTTTATAATAATTTTTTTAAGAATACTTACCTATAAATATTTTATAAGTTCAGATTCAAAAACTAATAATTCTATAATATTTTATTTACAGGTCATGCCTAGACTGCATTGGTAAAAATGCTATAATTTTAGAAAGTCAGATATCTTTATTACCTCCTAAACTTCTGCAACAAGTGCTCAAAAAAATAACATTCTGGACTGCAGCTAATCACCGAGAAGAACAAAGAATCCAAAAAGAAGAAACTGAAAATAAGTATCAGTGGATCAGTAGCAATTAAGTTGTCATATACTCTCTATATTTAATATGTGTACACATTTTAATCAGACTGTATATTTACCCCCCCCCCCCAAAATTGGAGGATTTAGAAGATAAAATTTGAAACAAAAATGCTATGTCCTAGTGATTATAGGCCATGGAATATATGGGAATAAGATGTTAATGGAAGATTATATTTTATATTTGTAAACTAATTTCCTAATTAGCTGCAGGAAGAAATATACTTTCTGAAAGTACGTACAATTGTAAGAGATTTTAACTCACTGTGTACTCTTTACTGAAAAGTTTATATGAATTTGAGGAGAATGAGAAATTAGCCCAAGGACTTAAGAAATCCCCCAACATAATAATAGATAAAAATACTATACATCAACTTTCAGAAAGAATGGATTTTCTCAAGCCACTTAAACAGTATCTAAAGTTTCTTATTAAGTAATCCAGTAATTTAAAAACTTCTTCAATAACTGATGCAGCTGGGCAAAATGATAAAATAGGCAAGCGCCGATATGGATTAAATAGTGGACTCCTACCCTTTAGCCCTTACCTAGTAAAGTCTTATTAAGCTTCATTGTAACTTGTCCCCACCTTTATTTGAATAGCAGAATAAATGCCTTCAGTTGTCTTTCATTACCCCTAAGTTACTAGCTAATCCAACTTTATAAAGACCATGTTTTAAAGTGTCTAAAGTGGAGATTAACTTATCATACAGACTTTGAAATATGGGGAAACAGTAGATATATTAGCTTTTGAGACACATCAAAATATATTTTTGCCCTGGAAGAATGCTTCTAAAGTAGTTTCTGCAAGTAATGAAATGGGATGGTAACTTAGTAATTTGCCTTTATAGAAACCCTGCTATTTGGCCCATAGGGAAATATGTTGTCTTCCTATTTATTTTCAGTATTACCTGCCTATACAGAAATAGCATACTATATTTATATTCCTTTAGCCAGTACTTTTGCCATAATTAAGAAGTTACTCATATTATCAGTTATACACTTTCATTGAATTACTAATAACAATGAATTATTAAGAAGCTCAGTATATAACATTATTCTCCCTAACACCACCATTCAAGTTATCTCTAAAATTTAAAATACTAGAGAGAATATATTTCTATATTGAAATATATATGTAATTTATAATGATAATTATAGTAGTTTGTAGTATCTCATTAAATTTTAGATATATTTTATATATATGCACCATATTTTGGATGTGTAAAGGCTTCTATTTATGTATTGAAATACTTTGTGCTTACATTTTATTTATTATACAAACTCTATAGATATACTATTTTCCTAGTTTTGTTAGTGTAAACCAGTCATTAGAGTCGATTGTGCAAACAAGATTTCAGTGTAAGTTTTCTTTTTCTTTTCTTTTCTTTTTCTTTTTTTACTATTTTGAGGCTGAAAACAGATTTAGAAAAAGGATCTCACAGGCAACATACATCCTAGAAGTAATTATTACTATGAACTTCTGTCATCAGCATTTTTTAAGGGGAAAAAATATGAAAACCTATTGGATAGGGATACATGACATTGAATTGAATGAACATCTTTTAAAGTGTAGATTATGGGAATTTAAATTCTAGATTAGGCAGACACCTCTCTAGCCTCTTAGAAAAACACTTCTGGTTTTAAATGGTTTACTTGGAATGTTAAAAGTTGGATTCACCCCCTCGAAACACACTGGTGTTTAGGCTTCACGAGAAATCTGTTGCCTGTGGCACACAAAGCCGGCGCTGCTCTTTTTTGACTTAATATACTGTGCTGCTTCAATAGTAGGAGTGGAAATTCTGATCCTTACCTGCAAGTTCCCCAAGTTGACTTCAACCAGGTTTTGCTTCTCTTCTGTTAGGAGCGGTAGAAATTCTGGGAGCCTGCAAAGCTCGTTTCAAAGCCTCAAAGCCAAGCATTATTAATCCTTCACTTCTCACTAGCTGATGGTTTCCTATCAACTCTTGTGCTGCTGACCTCCATGGTGTAGAGGAGCCAAAGACAGTGACAGCCTCAGAACTTTCTCTCGGAACTCCCCTTGTGGGCTCTCTGTTCGGAAAACAATTCTGCAGGGGTTGATAGTTTTTTTCAGGTGGTTCACAAAATAGGTTTCCAATCTCGTCCTCAAGGAAAAAGGATTTCTGGCCATCTTTATTTTGTCTTTCAGGATATTTTTCCAGTTGTCAGGAAGGATTCTTTTGAGCATTAATCATCTTTAGTGTGGTACAGTAAATAGCCCATCTAAGTTAGTGTACATTTTTTTTTCCAAATAGTGTCTTTGCACACATACCCTTAAAAAATGATTAGCCTTTGGATAAAAGCTTAAAAGTATTCTTTAGAACTTTTTACTTTCAGTCCAGGATGAAGTGGTGCTTTCACTAATACCTTATTTATATTGTACGTGTATGTGAGAGAGAAATAATATAAAGTCACGAATTTTCGGGGTAGTATGTACTGTCTGAAAAAAAATTTTGACTTCAGAAAATTTCAAAAGAAAAGAAGCAATTTTAAGAAACATAATGCTCCCTGTCCACCTTGTGTATGTGTGTGTGTATGTGTGTGCGTGCACATGCATATGCGCACACCTGTTTTTTCATTGTATTAATGTGATTCTACTGGAATTTCTGGTTTGATGAGGTTACCATACAGTCCAGCATGTGGGTACAGCAAGATCATTCTTTATCACCCTGTTACAGACTGAATGTGTTTCCCCCAAATTCATATATTGAAACCCTGCTCCTCAATCAATGTAGTAGTATTTGGAGGTGGAGTCTTTGGAGGTCATTAGGTTTAGATGAGGTCATGAGGGTGATGACCCCATGATGGGACTGATGTCCTTATAAGGGGCAGACACCAGAGCTCACTCTTCTCCTGCCATGTCAGGATGCAAGTCCATGAAAAGGGCTCCCACCTAGGGTCGAATCTGCCAGCACCTTGATCTTGGACTTCCCAGCCTCTAGAACTGTGAGAAATAAATGTCTGTTGTTCACACCATCTGGTCTGTGGTATTTTGTTATATCAGCCAAGCTAAGATGCACCTGCGGTCCAAAACTTACATTAGGGTTCATTCACTCTTGGTGGTATACATCCTACAGGTTTAGACAGAAGTATAACAACATGTATCTACCATTATAGTAGCATATAAAATAGTTTCACTGTCCTAAAAATCCTCTATGCTCTGCCCATTCATTTCTCCCTCCCCACTAACCCCTGCAACCACTGATCTTTTTGTTTTCTCCATAGTTTTGCCTTTTCCATATGTTATATAGTTAGAATCCCATAGTATGTAGCCTTTTCAGGTTGGTGTATTTCTGTAGTAACAAGCATTTAAATGTCCTCTGTATGCTTTCATGCTTGAAAAGATCGCTCATGTCTTTGCACCACTGAATAAGAATATTCCATTGTTTGGATTGAACCAGAGAAAATTTTTAGGATCTTCTGCATAGACAATCATGTCATCTATGAACAAAGTTTTGTTTCTTCCTTCTTAACATTTTATTTCCTTACTGCATTGGTGATGACTTCCAGTACGATGTTGAAAAGTAGTTGTGAGAGGGGACATCCCTGCCTCATTCTTGATCTTAGTGGGAAAGCTTTGAGTTTCTCATAGCACTAAGTATGATGTGAACTGTAGGTTTTTTTAGATGTTCTTTATTAAGTTGAAGTTTCTTAGTTTGCTGAGTTTTTATCCTGAATAGGTGTTAAATAATTTTTCTGCTTCTACTGATATGTTCATTTGATTTTTCTTTAGCCTGTTGATGGTGGATTCCATTAGTTGATTTTTGAGTGTTGAACCAGCCTTGAATACTGGGGCTAAGTCTCACTTGGTCATGGTGTATCTCTCTTGGTCATGGTGTATAATACTTTATTTTTTTGGATTTGATTTACTAATATTTTGGTGAGGATTTTTGCATCTGTGTTCATGAACAATATTGGTCTGTCATTTTCTTTTCTTGTGATGTCTTTGTCTGGTTTTGGTATTAGGATAATGCTGGCCTCAGAATGAGTGAGGAAGTATTCTTTGCTCTATCTTATGAAAGAGATTATAGAATATTGATATTTCTTTAAATGTTTGTTAGAATTTACCAGTGAACCCATCTGAGCCTGTTGTTTTCTGTTTGGGTAGGTTATTTATTATTGATTCAACTTCTTTAAAATTTTTTAGAACATTTTAATTCATTTTTTGAGAGACAGAAACAGCATGAGCAGGGAGGACCAGAGAGAGAGAAGGAGACACAGAATCTGAAGCAGGCTCCAGGCTCTGAGCTGTCAGCACAGATACCTCCCAAACCCATGCAAGATCATGACCTGAGTCAAAGTCGGCCGCTTAACAGACTGAGCCACCCAGGCACCGCTGGTTTTATTTCTTTAATAGATATAGGCTTACTCAGAATGTCTGCTTTTTTCTTACGTGAGTTTTGGCAGATTGTGTCTTTCAAGGAATTGGTCCATTTCATCTGGGTTATCAAATATATGAGCAGAGTTCATAAGATCTCTTTATTATTCTTTTAATGTTCATGGGATCTGTAGTGTTGTCCCCTGTTTCATTTCTGATATTTGTAATTTACGTCTTCTCTGTTTTTTCCTTACAGAGCCTGGCTTAGAGGCTTACTGATGTTATTGATCTTTTCAAAGAACCAGCTTTTAGTTTTCTCTATTTCTTGTTTTCAATTTCATTGATACAGCTTTAAAAAATTTTTTTCTTCCATTTGGGTTTAACTTGCTCTTCTTTTTCTGGTTTCCTAAGATGAAAACTAGGAGGGTTGATGTTACATCTTTATTCTTGTCAAATATGTATACGCATTCAATGCTATAAGTGTCCCCCTAAGCACTGCTTTCACCCATCCCAGAAATTCTGATAAATTGTAAACATAGTGGCAGTGACTAGGGAAGGAGTTTTAGGCTATGAAAATCTGAGTGAGGAAAGCCTGTGTTAATTGTTCAAAGTATCCTTTCCAAGCAGTGTTAGCAGCGTGAAGATGGGGAAGAGATAGGATAATAAAGCACACTCCTCTCACCAAACACATCCAAGTAAAGTGGCACCATTACATTAGGGATTTAAGACGCATTCAGGTACAACCCTATTTTACAGGTGACTAAGTTTAGATTGCAGGAATTCTTTTCTTGACCTAATTGAAATGTATCAAAATGGAACAAAGCAGTATCTGTGTGTGTGAACAGAATTTGCCATCCTCCCTTAAGGACTGGGCGATGATGGTTTCTGAAATACTTTTTGAGCACAATTTTCCAGACTGGGCTTGGAAAGTAAGATCTCTGCCGAAGCAGAAGAGCTCAGCGAGCAGGGGTGCCTGGAACCGCTGTGCGGGCACCGTCGGGGAGGCACGAAGTCGGGAGCCCCACGCGCACCCGCGCGGGAGGGCCAGGTGCCACGCCTCCTGGACACAGGAAAGCGGGGCATTGACTCTCTTTTGAAGCTGAGACCGCTAACTCACTGAGCAATGTCACAATGTCACTACCCCTTTTCAGACTGTGAACCCTTGGAGAACATTCCTCAATCACACAAGGAAGATTTCTCAGTTAAAAAAAAAAAAAAAAAAAAAATTGCGAGAAGGTGGCTACTATTCTTCCCATCTTTGTAGTGCCCGCAGCGAAAGGAGGCTCAGAGAGTGTTTGGAGCTCAGTCAACACACCATATCGGGGCTCAGGCCGGCCGCGGCGGCAGCAGCAGCGGCGGCGGCGGCGGCGGCGGCGGCGGGAGGACCCGGCGCTGGGGGCGCTGAGCGCCCGCCGCGCTTCCGGAGCCCCGTAGGAGGCGTCAGCGGAACGGGCGGTTCTGGCCGCGGCGTAAACAAGGGCCGGCTGCGGCGGGCGGCGAGTGGCGAGCTGGAGGCGGGGCGGGCTGGCTGGATTCTAGTCCCGGCCCCAAGCGGACCCCCTTTCCGCCCTGCTCCCGGCGGGGCCCCGCCGCCGCCGCCGCGCCCCCGACCCGCGCCGCCGCAGCGCAGCCCAGGCAGCGGAGGGGCTGTCCTCGCCGAGGAGGGCTGAGCGGGTGCGGGCGGCCAGCGGGCGGCCTTAACCCCGTCCCTATCGCCGCCCCTTTCTGCTCGCCTGTCGCCGCCGTGCATTTCTGCCTTTTCTTTTGTCTCTTTCCCCCGCGCGGGTGTGGGGATTGTTGGTGAACAAACGTGCAGCCTCAAGATGGCTGATGGCAACGAGGATCTGCGAGCGGACGACTTGCCAGGGCCAGCCTACGAGAGCTATGAGTCCATGGAGCTCGCCTGCCCCGCGGAGCGCAGCGGCCACGTAGCCGTCGGCGACGGGCGCCACATGTTCGTCTGGGGCGGCTACAAGGTCAGTGGGCGTCCGGCCGCGGCGGGCGTCGCTCGGCTGGACCCCGAGTCCGGGTCGGCGGGGTGGGGGGGGGGGGCAGAGCGGCCGCCCGGACCCCCCTCTCCGTGTCGCGACTGTGCCCGTCGGTGCATTTTCTTGCGAGCGGGCTTCTCCTCACCGGTCCTCTAATTCGCGCCGACGCTCCTGGGCTGCTGTCACTCCAGCCCTCTGCTTACGGGGCCCGCGGCGGCCCTGGGCGCTGTGGACGTTGGAGCGTTGTTTGGGGGAGGGCACGTTGGGCGGCGCACGACTACGATACGTGTTATGTTTTAAAAGGTGGGGCGCGGGTGGGAGGTAAGAGAGGTGACGTTGTGTGATGTCACTCTTACCGTTTGTCGGCCCGCTTAGAGCACTTCATTCTCTGGAGCTGGGGTCCTTTGGCCCACGGATACCGTTGCTTGCTTGGGCAATAATCGGGGTGTAGGAAAACTCTCTAGAATTCCCGAAGGCCGCAGGGATGGCCTTATTCAACCTTCCCGCCTGTTCGGGAGGCCTAGCTACACCTGTGCAGATGGCGGTCACCCTGCTGTTTGAACATTCCAGGGCTGTTATGCTTTCAGCTGAGAAAGAGTTGACAATTTTCAGAGGAAACCCCTATTAAGAAAACTAATGGAGAAGGCGCCACCAGCAACCAAAAAATCAGTAGCAACGATTGTAACTACCAAGTTCAGCTCTCTGACCCCTGCTCATAAACAATGTTGAGACCCAGTTGCATTTCTTGTTACTACTGGCTTCTTGTTACCAGGTGTCTCCTGTTTAAACTTTGTTCTCTAGTTCTCCTGCCCTTTTGCTATTAGAGCTTCTCAGTAACGATCCATATCCTAGCACTGGCTCATTTCATTCGCTGGGGTTGCTCTGAGACATTCCTACCAAAAGTTAACTTTTTAGTCCCTTTTGGTCTTAACATTGATCTCCCTGCCCCCATTTGCTTGAGATCTGGTCCACTACACCTGTGTGCTTGATGACTGACTTTATGACTCTGGTAATAGGTTTTAGCTTCTTGCACGTTGACCTGGTCATAATTGAACACTTTTGAGATGACTGTCAAAAAAGACAGATGGAATAAACCACTATAGCTGTCCTGACTAATTTAGTTTAACCACAAAAGCATTTTTTAAAATTTTATTTTGCCAGTCCTAATTAATCTGCAGTGCTTTCCTCAGCCCCCAGTGAATAGCTGGTTAGAGGACGGTACTTGGTAGGAGGAAGAGGCAGTTATGTAGTGACCCTTATTAAAATGTCAATCCATTGGAGAAAAGTTAACCTGTTAGTCAATCACACTGTGGTCTAAACTACATATTCATAATTCTGTTTGTAAAAATCAGCAGCATTGAAGGAACAGGACTTTTCTTTGGGGAGTGGGGAGAGCGAGGGTTGTCAGGAAGGACGATTTTTTTTTTTTTTTTAATGTTTGTTTTTGAGAGAGATCAAGGTAAGGGCAGAGAAGGGGGGCAGGGGCAGAGGACCCGAAGTGGTCTGTGCAGGGTCTGTGCTGACAGCAGAGAGCCGGATGTGGTACTTGAACCCATGAACTGTGAGATCATGACCTGAGCCGAAGTTGGATGCTTAACAGACTGAGCCACCCAGGCACCTCAGGAACGAAGGTTTCTGATGGTGAGTGTTTGAGGGCCCAGAAGTCTAGGATTTAGGCAGGATGACCAGTGATGACCAGTGAAGTGGAGTGGTTCCAAAACCGGCTGTCCTCAGTATTTTGGCTAGAACTCTGAAAAGCCCTTGGATATTGTTTTTGAGGGCAATAAACCTTAGCTTCCCACATAGTAGTCCCTTTCCCTCTTCAGACCAGGCTGAGCTATTCCCGGTGAGCCTGCTGTCATGCTTCCAGCCTTCTTTTTGCTAAGTGGTGGAATAGAAAGAGAAATGTCCACAAGGCCACGTGCACTAATTCTGTATGGTACTCAAGCTTATTAGACTCTGACACCCATTCTCCATGAACTGCTATTGTTCACCGTATGTTGACATTGTTCAAAAAGTGGGGAGGTTCAAAGGCTAGGAAGCTCAGGCAGTGATTAAAGTTGCCAATTCAGGGAAAGGAGGGTAGAATGCTGATTCCACAGTTACTTGCCAAGTAATCTTGGGCAAATTACTTACCTCTCTAAAAAACCTGTTTTCTTGTAATCTCAACTACTTTTTAGGGTTGTTATGAAGATTAAAGAAAGTAATCCATTGGGGCACCTGGGTGGTTCAGTCTGTTAAGCGTCCGACTTCAGCTCAGGTCATGATCTCACGATTCTTGAGTTTGAGCCCCACATCAGCCTCTGTGCTGACAGTTTGGAGCCTGGAGCCTGCTTCGGATTGTGTCTCCCTCTCCCTCTGCCCCACTTGTGCTCTGGCTGTCTCTCTTAAAAATGAACATTAAAAAAAAAATTTTTTTTTTTTTTTTTTAAAGAAAGTAATCCGTTGATAGTGTTCAGATAGTTCTGGCATATGGTAAACTCATTCTGTTAAGAATTACTATCTGAAGGGAAATGGAGAACGAACAGAAAATTTTGCATTATTCAGTGTGCAACTGAATAACTGCACACTGGCAATTCTGCCATCTGTTTTTTGGTAGAGAATGGATGGATGAGAGTAAAAAATGGCTAGAAAACGACACGTGTTAGTGTGAGTCAGGCACTCACACGGTAGAACAGTCTTTAGTGTGCGAACCATGGCATAGCTGACCTCTCCTGAAGTCATGCAGCTGAAACCTGGTGAATGGTCTGTTCAGCATAAAGTGACATTAGAGATTTCCTAGAGATTTCATAACTTCCTGTATCATTGCACCTGCTGCATCAAAAACATTAAGGGTTATCTATATTAAGCATTACTTTGAGTATGTGGCCTGGAGCAAGGAAGATTGTCCATTTGGTAGTATTATATTGTTAAGACCCATTTAACATCTCATAACTCTTATTACTATCTCAAACAAGGTAGATATGAAAAAATATACAGTAGTGCTTCTTTAGAATACCAATTATTTTTTATATTTGCTATTTTTTTTTATTCTTCTTAGAGTAATCAAGTCAGAGGATTGTATGACTTTTATCTGCCTAGAGAAGAACTATGGATCTACAACATGGAGACTGGAAGATGGTAACTGTGGATATTATGAGGGGGACTAAAAAATTCAAGTAAGGTTGCAAATAAAAACTCTGTGAAGCCCATTCTAATAAAACTATTTTATTTGAAGATGCAGAGTTATCTCTATGTTCTAAAACCAACCTTGTACTAGTTTGGTTCAGCTGCTAAGCTTAGATACATTAGCAACTCTTCAGTAATTAGTTGGTGATTTTATTTTTTAAGTTTATTTATTTTGAGAGAGAGAGAGAATCTCAAGCAGGCTCTGTGCTGACACAGGCCTGGAACCTACGAACCATGGGATCATGACCTGAGCCGAAATCAAGAGTCAAGATACTTAACCGACTGAGTCACCCAGGCACCCCACTTGGTGCTTTTATGACCTTCGAAGAAACTTGTATTCAGAGCTCTATGTAGTATCATTGTAATACTAAAATAAAGAGGTAGATAGAGGCTTCCAATCCTGGAATGAAAATATTATAAAAGTTCCATATATGATGTTTTTTCAAGATGTTATATCTTCTGTTACGTGGAAAATGAGAAAATAATTTCTAGATTGTATCTACTAGAAATAAAGGTGGTGTTTTAATGAGCTCTGCCATTAAAGTTTCTATACAAATCTCTTTAAAATAGTGTGTTTTGTTTAAAAAAAAGAAGTGAAATTTGCCTTCCGTACAACTGGGGATATTCTGAAAAGGATCTTTTGCCAGTCTTGTGACAGTGGTCCTCAAAGAGGCTCTTGGCAGAATCTTAAGAGTTCAACTAAAAATAGGGCGCCTGGATGGCCCTGTCGGTTAAGCATCCCACTTCGGCTCAGGTCACCATCTCACGTTTGTGAGCTTGAGTCCCACTTTGGGCTCTGTGCTGACAGCTCGGAGCCTGAAGCCTGCTTCAGATTCTGTCTTCCAGTCTCTCTGCCCCTCCTCCACTTGCCCTCTGTCTCTCATAAATAAATGTTGAAAAAATTTTCTTAAAAAGTTCAACTAAAACTAAGGATTATTTCTGTACATAGCAAATCAGTGTTGATCTGAGCTGTTGGCTCATCTGTGTTTTGTTTTGTTTTCAAGAGAGAAATTGATAATGGTATTCCTTTAATAGGGGAATTCTATGAATTTTTTAAAAATTGAGCCCCATAAGGAATTTGTAAAACTAAGCCTGCCAAAGTTAAAGCTTAGCATAAAGTGATAGAGTGAGCAGAAGACCTTAACAGTCCTATTAATACTGTGAATCTTAGGCCTTTTTGATTCAGATTCATTTTTAGATTCAGAAGGATTTAAAGCATGCAAAGCACTCCCAGGAGTGCCTGGCCTATAGAAAGTATTACCCACGTGCCTATAGTACTACTTAGGTTTGAATCAGATTCATTTGAATGGCTAAAAGATGACTAAATAAAACACACTTGTTGAATTAACTGGTCAGGAGTGGGATGTTTTCCTTTTAGGTACCTGGGTGACTCAAAACCAAAAACAAAATAGCCACTTATGGTTGTATCAATAAAGAGCAGGTTAGTTTGAGAAACATAAAATGGTGTGCTCCTGGGCTTCCAGAGCTTCTCACCGTCCCTGTGTGTGGGGTCAGCTGGCGCAGCCTGTGGAATGGGTGAACAAAGAGGAAGGAACTCATTCTTTGAATTAATTTTAGATATAGACGAGACCCACAGATGCTATCTAGCCGGCCAGCCCATTTTATTTTTTCCCTTTATTGTGGGGATAGAAGAAAAACAAGTAACTTTTGCATTTCTTCTCTTTTGGGAAACATTTACATTGTCTTTTTGCCCTCAGGAAAAAAATTAACACAGAAGGCGATGTTCCTCCTTCTATGTCAGGAAGCTGTGCGGTGTGTGTGGACAGGGTGCTCTACTTGTTTGGAGGACACCATTCAAGAGGCAATACGAATAAGGTGAGTGTTTCTAAGAATTGTGGTTTGAGAGCTCAACTAAACATGGGGTGCCTGGGTGGCCCTGTTGGTTTTTTTTTTTTTTTTCTTTTTTTTTCAACGTTTTTTATTTATTTTTGGGACAGAGAGAGACAGAGCATGAACGGGGGAGGGGCAGAGAGAGAGGGAGACACAGAATCGGAAACAGGCTCCAGGCTCCGAGCCATCAGCCCAGAGCCCGACGCGGGGCTCGAACTCACGGACCGTGAGATCGTGACCTGGCTGAAGTCGGACGCTTAACCGACTGCGCCACCCAGGCGCCCCGCCCTGTTGGTTTTTACTCTTTTTCAGACAACCTCCGATTTCTAAGGTTAGCCCATACTTATTCCTGTCCCGGTTAAAACATGCATGTCCTTGATAACGGTATGAATGTGCATTTTAGTATTTTGTCTACCAGTTCATATCTCTCTATGCCTTTTGTAAAGTCAACTTTGATAACTTGTCTGCAGTAATTTCCTGAGTGGGTTTTCTTTGTGCTCTTTGCAGCTGTGGTTCTCTTAGAACCCTGGGGTGTTAGATAAATATTAGCAAACCAAATGAAAACAAGATGCAATCATGAGGAGCAGGGTAAAATGAACAGACCACCACTCGGCTATGAGGATAAATTAATACAGAATTTTATATACTAAAATTCCTGTAATATGGTACCATAAGGTACTGTTGTTCAGACTTTGTGTTTTTTCCAAATAGGAAAAAGATTAACAGTTGTTTTCTCAGGCCAGCAAGACACAAATATCAATCAGAAAGATGCATATGATCTAGGGAGTCTCTTAATTTATTTAGCAACTTAGCACCTTATATACTGAGCACTTGGTTAGACGTTGGAGACACAGAGACGAATGATACAGTTCCCGTCTCTAGGCGCTCACATCCTAGAGGGGATACACATAATAAGTAGATGGTTCCAGTAGCATATGATAAGAAGATACATAGAGCCTGGCTCATAAAATAGCTCAGTAAATATTGTTAAATCTGAAAAAGAATCCTTGACATTGTGTTTGGCAGGATGGAGGAAGAGAATAAGTAAAGTCTTTAACCAAGAGGGTTGAATAGAATCATAACTGGGAGAGGTAGCCAAGATGCAAGTATCAGGAGGCAGAAATATAAGCACATGTTCTGTTCACAGAAATGCGAAGTGGTTTGGTGTGACTGGAGCATATGGCTGACAAAGTTTCAGACTATTCCTAGGAGCTCTAGGGATTTCTTTGAGATGCCTTGGGACCCCCGTGGGAGGAGCGTCATGGTGTTAGGCAGGCTTCAGATCACCCCCCTGCCCCTCCATCTTAACAGGTGTAGCTCTACTTCAGTTAGGCTTTTGCTTAAGATTTTGTGTGAAGTAAGGGTTCTGTGCCTAAAAGATTTTGTGAGGCACTGCTACAGGCTGTAGTGGAGGTGCGTGTGTTTTAGGGCAAGGAAGAGAAAAAGAACCTTAACACCACATGAAGCAGCTTGGGGAAAAAAAGAAGCCGTGGCTTTAGGGGTAGACAGAGAAATGGCTACAGTTGAGTATCTTTAGGTTTGATGAAAAGGAAGCTTAGGAGTCTTAGGAGAAGTAAAAAGATATACATATAATGGCCAGGTCTCTTCAATATCTGGATGTGAAACCTTGGAAAGACAGACCAGTACTTAATCTTTTAAGATTTATCCTTTGCTCCCAGAGTTAAGTAGGCGCTTAAGACATGTTTGTTAAATTGAATTTGAAGGTGAAATTGCTAAGTTGAATTCTTTTGGTGATACCGTCTTCAAACCCATAAATTAGATTAGCATAACTCAAAGTGCCTATGTAAGGCACAATATACTTCTGTTCCTTCATCAAAAAAAATGAGGCTGTTAAACTGAGAACAAACTGAGGGCTGATGGGGGGTGGGAGGAAGGGGAGGGTGGGTGATGGGTATTGAGGGCACCTGTTGGGATGAGCACTGGGTGTTGTATGGAAACCAATTTGACAATAAATTTCATATATTGAAAAAAAAATGTGGCTATTAGGAAAAAAAAATGAGCTCAACAGGGTGCTTAGCAACTTAGGTAATTTATATTCTGGCATAAGTTCCTTATGTATATTTGGACCAGTAACAGTCTGTAGTCACAATTGTAGAAGCACTGAATTAGATGACATTCCTATAGTCATAAATCACAATAAAACTGAATGCCAAGGTTGAATTTCTTTTGCATAACCAAATCTAACTGAAATCATTGCTTCTGACAGTTCTACATGCTGGATTCAAGGTCTACAGACAGAGTACTACAGTGGGAAAGAATTGATTGCCAAGGAATTCCTCCATCATCAAAGGATAAACTTGGTGTCTGGGTATATAAAAACAAGTGAGTTAGCAGCCCCGTAGGTTTGGGTTTTTATGTGCAAAGTGGTTTGCCATTCAAGTATCCATAGCCCATAAACACTGTAACCCTAGAACATAACTTCTAGGGCCCATATGAGGATTATGTGAATTAATACATCAAAGCACTTAGCACCTAAGACATAATTAGGCACAGTAGACATTATTCTATGAATAAGAATTTTCATATACTCAAGCATGCCTTCTCAGTTCCTAGCATGACAAAAGAAGAACTTCTTGTAACTTCCTAACCTGTGGATGTTAGAATTTTTAGTGTCTTGGTTTTTTATCAAACAGGTTAATATTTTTTGGAGGCTACGGATATTTACCTGAAGATAAAGTATTGGGAACTTTTGAATTTGATGAAACATCTTTTTGGGTAAGTGAAGTTTCATGTTTGTATATGGTCTACTTAGTATGTTGAAATAATACATCTTATGTCTGCTAGTCTTGTTCATTTTGCCTTGTTCATAAACCAGACAAGGATATGTAATTTTACAAATATTATTTGAAAAATAACTCAGATTCTTACTCATTTTCTGTAGAATTCAAGTCACCCAAGAGGATGGAATGATCATGTACATATTTTAGACACTGAAACATTTATCTGGAGTCAGCCTATAACTACTGTGAGTTACTGAAGAATAATGAATTATTATAAAGTAAGGCTACCTAGAGGAGAAAGGGAATTGGGAGGTGGTGTAAAATTGACAGTTCATTCTTGTTTTTCTGGAGAAAATCCATTGCTTTCATTATTCTCCAAGAAGTCCATACCTCAGAAAAGTTTAATGAATGTGTGGACTAACCTGGCATCTACTATCTAATAGATGTTAAGGGATATTGCTTATAACTAAATAAATGACCTGGCAGTAGACTGTTAACTTACTCAAATATTAGATTTCTTTTTCCTCTGACGCAGGTGTCTTATAATGTGCTACCTTTTTACTTAAAAAAAATAAACAAGCATTCCATTAACTAGTGCATTCAGTAATATATCTCCAAAATCTAAAATTACAGTTCCCAGGGTTAGTACTGCTGTTGACTAGACATCTGCACTTGAGCTTAAAAGCTCAAGCGTCTTACATACCCTCATCCCACCTCCAGAGAAGATTGGTGTTTATTTTTAAAAATTGCTTTTGTGACTTTTATAGGGTAAAGCACCTTCACCTCGTGCTGCCCATGCCTGTGCAACTGTTGGAAACAAAGGCTTTGTGTTTGGAGGCAGATATCGAGTAAGTTTGTGAACAGTTTCAATGATTTGCTCATGAGTCATTCAAAATGATAATTACTTAATTATCCTTTTTCAGGATGCTAGAATGAATGATCTTCACTGTCTTAATCTGGATACGTGGGAGTGGAATGAATTGTATGTATCACTTTAGATAATTTCTAAAATTTTTTAATATTTTTATTCTGTTAGCATAGAAATTTAAGCAGGTAAATAACTGAATTTAAATAAACATGATGTCTAGATCCTTAAATAAGGAATTTTATTTTTTGATTTCCTGTTCCACAACATGTGCTCAACGTTTGTTGAAAAGGTCTGAAGTTCACTCTGCCTTCTAAAAACATAGTTAATACCAAGCATGCAGCTATTAATACCAAGAAGCTTTTGGGGCACCTGGGTGGCTCAGTCGGTTAAGCGTGTGACTTCGGCTCAGGTCATGACCTCATGGTTCATGGGTTCAAGTCCCGTGTCAGGCTTTGTGTTGACAGCTCGGAGCCTGGAGCCTGCTTCCTAGATTCTGTGTTTCCCTTGCTCTCTGCCCCTCCCCGACTTGCACTCTCTCTCTCAAAAATAAATAAAACATTTAAAAAAATTAAAAAATTAAAAAAAAAATACCAAGAAGCTTTTTAAATTTAAAGTCTCTTCTGTCAAATATTCTGTGTAAATTTTCAAAGAAAATTTAAATATTTTTCCATATTAAACAGCTACTTTTAAACACAGATATTGTAACTTAGCTATTATTTTCAGAATTCCACAAGGCATATGCCCAGTTGGCCGATCTTGGCATTCACTAACACCAGTTTCTTCAGATCATCTCTTTCTCTTTGGAGGATTTACCACTGATAAACAGCCACTAAGTAAGTCCTTTAAAAATATAAGAAATCATTATCATTCATATGTAATATATAAATAGAAGAAAATAATTCAGTCTATTTTAGATGTATCAGAGGGCCATAGGGTTGGTTGGAGGTTTGCTATTATTTTTGATCCTATAATAAATCTATAATTGTTTTTGTACTATAACATCCATCTATTCTGTCCAGTGTAGCCCTTAAAAGCTCCACCTAAGGGTTGTGACATGCAAAGGGCTTACTTGATTAACTGCAGGGAAAAACCAGGATATATACTTTCTCTTTCTACTTACAGTTTATTACCTTTCTTGCTAAAGCTGTGCCCTTTAAACATGAATGTCTCATTGACAAAATAACATATTTCATGGCTCTTCTTTCTTCACTTCAATCAGGTGATGCTTGGACTTACTGCATCAGTAAAAATGAATGGATACAGTTTAATCATCCGTATACTGAAAAGCCAAGGTATGAAGTATTTACAAAGTAATTCTTGTACATCTTTATGGACCTCAATTATTCAGTACAAGACTGGGGACAACTGGCTGCCAGTCAGTAAAGCATATGACTCTTAATCTCAAACAACCCTGAGTCCCACATTGGGTATAGGGATTACTTAAAACCTTAAAAAAGATGTGCAAGACTGGTAATGATTGAGGAAATTGTGGCTGCATTACATCCACTATTCTTACGATAAACACCCTAGCGTTCACTAATGTTTAACATCCTACTTTTTTTTTTTTTTTTTTTTTTTGTTTGAGAGAGAGAGAGTGCACACGTGTGAGCATGAGTGGGATAGGGACAGAGAATTCCAAGCAGGCTCTGTGCTGGCAGTGCGCAGATGCAGGACCCAGTCTCAGGAACCGTGAGATTGTGACCTGAGCCCATATCAAGAGTCAGATGCTTAATAGACTGAGCCACCCATGCGCCCCTAACATCAAACCTTTTGAAAGAAAAGAAAACCAATGCTATCCTTGTATTAAATGCTTTCTTTTCTGTCATGGTGCATGAAAAACAGGGCTGGATGTTGACTTCTGCTGTTTTTAATCATAAAATTGATGTAGTTAAAATTTATAATCAAGCTCTTTACTCCAGTGAATTGAACTGCTTCTAGGTTTGTCACTTAAAAAAAAAAAAACTGGAGAGAATTTCAAAACCTTGAAGAATGTATATGGGGGGTAAATCCAGAACTTTCTATTAGATTGGTAGGAGCACTGTATAACAAATACTAAATCAAATCACCCAAAAAGAAGAGTTATTTTTGTTAATCTCAAGAAGAATTCTTACAAAAACTGCCAAAGCAAATGATATAGTCACAACTGGTATTCAAAGCATATTTAGGTAGGTCAGCCTGCATTTCCCCACAAGTCTCTAAGTACACTTATGCCATAAAGGCTTCATCTGGCAGAAAAATTCTTCCATAGAATTACCAGGCCTGAGACTTTGAGTATGTCAGGCAGATTCACAGCATCCTTCAGATTTTTTCTTTAATGTCAACTGACCCTGCCTATGAAAAGAAGAAGATTGAGAGGGCATGTAGCACACATCTCCCGTAAGATTTTTATTGCTAACAAAGACCTAGAGAACAGATCATTCAGTTCAAACCCGTCATTGCATAAGTTAGGACTGGACCAGATAGATAAAATGGTAACATCCAGATAAAACAGACATTAATAGATTTTTCTAGCTTTTGCTACTTAAGATAATTGCTGCTCAACATTAGGTTTTGGTCTGTACTGAAGATCTCTAGTCTTTATTTCATCATTGTGTTCATAGTGTAAATTGTCAACTTGGTGTCTGGGTAACTTAAAACTCTTGTTTTAAATTAGATTATGGCACACAGCTTGTGCCAGTGACGAAGGAGAAGTCATTGTTTTTGGTGGATGTGCCAATAACCTCCTTGTCCATCACAGAGCTGTAAGTGTACTAAGTATACTACCCTGCATTAAAGGACACTTCATCATATTTTTGAGTCTTGTGGACTACTTACTTTTTAATATGTTCTTCATTTTCTATTTTTCAGGCACACAGTAATGAAATACTTATATTTTCAGTTCAACCAAAATCTCTTGTAAGGTAAGTAACTTTTTACTTGGTACTCAGATTATTTTAAATTAGTGCTCTTGAAAAACCAGGCTTACAGATAATTTAAAGGCAATGACAAGTTTCCATTGATAAAACTAGTTCTTACGAAAATCTTTAAACAAAGTGGGCTTTTGTTTTTTTGGTAATTCTTCAAACAGTAAATTTATTTTTCTCTTGTCCACTTTCAGGCTAAGCTTAGAAGCAGTCATTTGCTTTAAAGAAATGTTAGCCAACTCGTGGAACTGCCTTCCAAAACACTTACTTCACAGTGTTAATCAGAGGTTTGGTAGTAACAACACTTCTGGATCTTAAGGCTTCATAGATAATGCCTCTGATCACCTTGCATGGACAGCAATTCTGTAAACATCAGAGAGTGGCATCGTTTGTATAATTATATGCATTGTTGTAGTTTGCAGCTTTTTGGTTTTAATGTGCATGTGAATGGCCTAGAGAACCTATTTTTGTGTCTAAAGTTTACAATAAATGTATTTAACACCAGTAACTGTCTTCTATTAAAGCAAAAGAAAATGATACTTGGCTTTTTACCCCAAGGAATGGTTATTATATTTCCTTTTTGGTAACTTCAGGATATATAGCTATAGAAACATACTAATTATTCTTATCACTATCAAAATGGTGATGTTATTTTTTTAAATTTATATATATATATATATATTTTTTTAAATAGCAAGAGTAGTCTGTTGTATTTACAACACTGGCTATATGTATAATTACAAAGTTGTTTTTTTTTTTTACATTAATTTCAAATGGAAAAACATTATCAACAGGACTAAGCTGGTAAAAGAAATTTTGGAAGGACCAACAGCTGTTTAGTGCTTTGACCTTAATGCTTTGGTATAGGGGCTGGGGCAAATGGTCATATTGACTGTAGGTAGCCATTGTCTCATCATTTAAAAAGTGACAGTTTGTTTAGCTCATAAAAGAATGGAAATGATGTAGGACTTTATTCTCCATTTGTCAGGAGACAGAAGAAGAAAGCTGTGTCAGGAGTCTTTAGTGGTAAGCCTAAAAGTGCACTTATGATATCCTAGGTTAAGATACTCTGTAACATGCTGATCATTACTAGAGGTAGAAAATAAAATGGTACAGAACTGAATGAGATTACAAGGAAGAAGGATGAAAAGTGAAGTTGTATAAATGAATGGAAATGATCAATACCATTTTTTTCTAGGTGTTATTTCTTAGGCTGAATTATGTCTATTTTAAATCTGGTCTAATATATTTTTTGACAAGTACAGGTAACGGCAGAAGGCTTCCAAGACTTAATCCTAAATGTTTAACTGCCCCCAAACCCCACCACCGCACCAGAACACGAAAAACCACCTGTGACTGGCCTGTAACAGAGCTCTGACACTGTACACGGTAGACGACCAAGTCAATGTCCGAGCAACTGAGCCACTTCACTCCAGTTTCTGTACAACATGAAATGAAAACTTAGTATTAACCTCCCAAATTTTAAGAAAATGTAGGAGAATAACTACAGATGTATACAATTAGCATTTAACTGTCCACAAATATTTTAGGAAATCCTATCCGCGTTTCCTCTCTATAAAACTGGAAAAAAAACAGTAAGTCCTTTTGGCGAATATAGCAAGGCAATGTTTAGTTCATTTTTAAATGCGGAAGTCTTGTTACATGGTGTTTTCATCTCTGAACTTCCAAAAGGCTATAAAATTGACTCTTCTCAAATATTTTAGGGTTTCATTTCAGCTATTTTCTTTTTACATTCAGAAGATTGGGTGCAGACACTTTGACTTTGCCAGGAATATTTCTTGATAAATCCGTGTCCTAAAAAAAGAGAATTGCTGAATATCTTCACATGCTATATGGTAGTCATGTTTCTTTTATGATAATTATGTGCCCTCTGCTGTCAAAAGAAAGGCATTTCCAAAATTTCCAACTGAAACGATCTTATTTTACTGCTTCTAGTAAGACAGCATTTTCTACCAAAACAAGAGCTGCAGCTTGGCATGTATTAAATAAAGAACCAAAAGTAGAAAAGTATAACTGCTAACATTTTTAATTGCACCACCCATCTCCAGACTTCTGGAGGAATACTTTACCTTTACACTGCGAAATAAGTCTTTTTCTCTTGCTGTTGCTTCTTTGGAATGCATGAAACTATTCAAGGCTGTTTTTGCAGCTGTAAATAGAAAATAGAAGAATCTACTTCTGTGCAGAGAAGAAGCAATCAAAATCATTCATAAAGATTTTAAATACCTTTTCCCTTTTTCTGAACTCCAGGAGTAAGTTTCACTTTGTATCTTTAAGAAGGAATTACATGTATTACTAAATAGAAATTTCAAAACAATTCATAACTATTATGTCAGCTATTTTGAGTAAACTAAAGACGACTTACTTATAGTTTGTCATGGTGGAGTAAGGGGCACATATTGGGATGGCAAATAGTAATACATCTTCAGGATGTGGCTGCCCTGTCAAAGAGTCAAAGAGATTTTCCTAAAAGGGAAAAGAAAAACAATTATAAAATGCATACCAGTCCTAGAAAAAGGAAAACTCTAATATTTCAACACATATTTTTATCATTTTTATCTTTTTCTGATAGATCTTTTCCCCCCACCCTTCCCTCGATAGACCTTCAGTCTTAAGACCAAATGGTATTTATACTTCTATTCTCTACTAAAAATTTTTTCCATAGCATAATTCTCACATGATTTTCAAAATGGCACTTGTAAATACATACAAGGGAAAAAGGAGAAAAAACTTGTTGGATAACAGTACATTGCAGAAAACTGCTATGGATTAAAAATAATGTATAATAATGACCACAAATAGATTTAAATCCATTGCATGGAAATGAGACTGATACTTTGGCTAGACCAGTAGTTCCTGACCACGGGGATTTTTCTGTCCCCATTCCCCACTCCCCTCCACCCCTGGACACTTTTGCCTGTTCTTAAGGAAGAATCTTCTAGCCTTCTTAGAGTTGCTCTTTGGTGGGCTGCCTATAAGATGAGCCATATTTATTTAGCAACATGAATAACCTTAGACAAGATGCTTGGTGTTCAAGTAGTATTTACTATGTGCCATGGACTTCTCTAAATGCTTCATGTGTATTTTCAAAACAACTCTCTCCTGGTAAGGACAATTATCCCCACTCTTCAGATGAGGAAACAGAAGCACAAAAAACAATGGCTCAAGGTTGCAATTATATGTAGCAAAGTTAGGATTTAAACCCAGAATGTTGGACTCCAGAGCCTGTGATCTTGTCTTAGCTTTTAAAGTTTTAATTAGTGCTTGCTTCGGCAGCACATATACTAAAGTTTTAATTAGTTAGAAACTGTGTGTCAAATGTTCTGGGAACTAGACTGTAGTCATTGTGTGTCACTTGTAGAGACCCCAACACAAAAATCATACCTCATTACCCTGTTGATCCAGATCTTGCTCTTCCTGCTCCAAACATAAAATTTTAAAAGTCAGCTATAACTTAAATTGAAATTCCACATGATTAAAAACTATGAGGAGAAAAAAATATTAATATAGCAAGACTATCACATTGAACCAACAGGTTATGGACCCCAAGAATGTATTCTTCAGTGTCACAAAACTCTAGTGAATTAATTTGTGCATCTAATATTTTATTTTATTTTATTTTTTTAACACATTTTTATTTTTGAGACACAGAGCATGAATGGGGGAGGGTCAGAGAGAGGGAGACACAGAATCTGAAACAGGCTCCAGGCTGTGAACTGTCAGCACAGAGCCCAATGTGGGGCTCGAACTCACGGACCGCGAGATCATGACCTGAAGTCGGATGCTTAACTAAGCCACCCAGGCGCCCCGTGCATCTAATATTTTAGAGAACAATGCAATTCAAAGAGAAAAAGGATTGTTCTCTGAAGTGTTTTTTTTTTTTTTTTTAAGGACTTTCATTTGGAGTACATGCTAAAACAGTAAAATGTAAAATGACAATTTAAAATTACAACTAAATTTGATGTTTGCCAAAAGAAAATGGAGAATCGTAGAATAGAACTTGTAAGAAGTTTTCACTATTAAGGTAAGCTTGGGGCGCCTGTGTGTCTCAAGTTGGTTAAGCGTCTGACTCTTGATTTTGGCTCAGGTCATGATCTCACCAACTGTGAGCTTGAGCCCCACATCGGGCTCTGTGCTGTGTGGAGCCTGCTTGGGACTCTCTCACACACACACACAATAGGTAAATATAAAAGAAAAAGGTAAGTTTAATTTTGTTTTGCTTTGCTTAGATTATCTCCAAATAGATTTTTTATGTATGATTCATTATACCCCAATATTTATGAGTTTACAGTTTACAGAATGACAAATATGAGAACAGTGTAAAAAAATCTGAGGATCAAACTGAGTTATAACATCACTAAACAATAACATTGTCCAGAGGAAAACAACAGTAACACATTTAGAATCCCTGTAAGCATTATCTGCACTGAACAGAGCAAACAATTCTAACCAAAGCTTTAACTGCAATAAATAAAATACAGGCTAAGTGAAATTTTTTCCAATTTTATAATCATTTGCTCAAGATTTCAAGATCTCAGGCAACCATCTTAACTGGAAAAAACTTAACTTCTAACTGGTTTTTCAACCAGAGCACTTGGCAGTTTCAACATCACGTAAGATAATACAGCATATATTCTCATAGAAAAATCTAGAGTAGCGCAAATTTATTCCTACTCCTCTTCAAGATAATCCCAATTATTTGTCTTATTTTAACGAAGTTCCCACTAGAATCAAAGCCTCTCCATACTTTTCTACGCTTACATCCTGGAAATGTAGTCTTTTACGCTTACATCCTGGAAATGTAGTCTTTTAGGTTGTATTTCTAAAATGACTTTCCATTAAGGATAAAGTTACCACTTGTCCTGGTTTTAGCACTTGTAAGCCTCATATTTTGGGAACCTGAGGTGGTTAGTGACCCTAATTAATGAAGCAAAAGCCCACATATGTGTGGTAGCCTTACCTTGTCATCATGTGGATCATCTACAGCCAAGTCTTGTAACTCTTGAGTTACAACCTCAAGGGTGGGAGTTTCTTTCTTTACGCTGTCTGAAGCCCTTTGTCCACCTCTAGGTTTCTGGGGCTGTTTCTTCACAGGTTCATCCTTTGTTTTTCCTTTCTTCCCCTTTTTCCCCTTTTCTTCTTTGTTTGAACCTGCAGACTTTAATTCATAGAAGTAAAATAATGTAAGTATGTTCAATATTGTCAATATTTAAAAATTTTTTTTATTTATTTGTTTAATTTACATCCAAGTTAGCATACAGTGCAACAATGATTTCAGGAGTAGATTCCTTAATGCCCCTTACCCATTTAGCCCACCCCCCACCCCACAACCACTCCAGTAACCCTCTGTCCTCCATATTTGAGTCTATTATGTTTTGTCCCCCTCCCTGTTTTTATATTATTTTTGCTTCCCTTCTGTTAATCTGTTTTGTATCTTAAAGTCCTCATATGACTGAAGTCATCATATGATATGTCTTTCTGTAATTTCGCTTAGCCTAATACCCTCTAGTTCCATCCATAGTTGCAAATGGCAAGATTTCATTCTTTTGATTGCCAGGTAAGACTCCATTGTATATATATACCACATCTTTATCCATTCATCCATTGATACATTTGGGCTCTTTCCATACTTTGGCTATTGTTGATAGTGCTGCTGTAAACATTGGGGTGCATGTGTCCCTTCAAAAAATCATACCTGTATCCCATGGATAAATGCCTAGTAGTGCAATTGCTGGGTCCTAGGGTAGTTCTATTTTTAATTTTTTGAGGAACCTCCATACTGTTTTCCAGAGTGGCTGCACCAGCTTGGATTCCCACCAGCAGTGCAAAAGAAATCCTCTTTCTCCACATCCTTGCCAACATCTGTTGTTGCCTGAGTTGTTCATTTTAGCCATTCTGACAGGTATGAGGTGGTATCTCATTGTGGTTTTGATTTGTATTTCCCTTAAGATGAGTGATGTTGAGCATGTTTTCATGTGTCAGTTGGCCATCTGGATGTCTTCTTTGGAGAAGTGTCTATTCATGTCTTTTGCCCATTTCTTCACTGGATTATTTGCTTTTTGGGTGTTGAGTTTGAAAAGTTCTTTACAGATTTTGGATCCTAACCCTTTATCTGATATGTCATTTGCAAATATCTTCTCCCATTCCATCGGTTGCCTTTTAGTTTTGCTGATTGTTTCCTTCTCCGTGCAAAAGCTTTTTATTTTGATGAGGTCCCAGTATTTCATTTTTGCTTTTGTTTCTCTTGCCTCTGGAGACATGTTGAGTAAGAAGTTGCTGCAGCCAAGATCAAAGAGGTTTTTGTCTGCTTTCTCCTTGAGGATTGATGGCTTCCTGCTTTACATTTAGGTCTTTCATCCATTTTGAGTTTTTTTTTGTATATGGTGTAAGAAAGTGTTCCAGGTTCATTCTTCTACATGTTGCTGTCCAGTTTTCCCAGCACCACTTGCTGAAGAGACTGTCTTTATTCCACTGGATATTCTTTACTGCTTTGTCAAAGATTAGTTGGCCATACGTTTGTGGGTCCATTTCTGGGTTCTCCATTCTGTTCCACTGATCCGAGTGTCTGTTTTTGTGCCAATACTGTCTATATTTTAACAAAAATGTATTGAATCCTACCATATGATAGGCTGTGGTCTGGATGCCCCTTAAAAAACAAAGGAAGAAAAGACTTTTAGATGTTACTTACCCCCAGCAATTTCATGATGAGTTCACGTTCTTCTTCATCTTGGTCTTTGTATTTTTCCTTCATTTTTTTCATTTTACTCTACAAAATCAAAAGATTTTACTTGGAAAACTTCAGTTAAAAAATGTCAACAAATGTTTGTAAAGAAAAGGTGCTCCTGGGCGCCTGGGTGGCTCAGTCGGTTGAGCGTCTGACTTCAGCTCAGGTCATGATCTTGCAGTCTGTGAGTTCGAGCCCCACATCGGGCTCTGTGCTGACAGCTCAGAGACTGGAGCCTGCTTCGGATTCTGTGTCTCCCTCTCTCTCTGGCCCTTCCCTTCTTGAGCTCTGTCTCTCTCTCAAAAATAAACAAACATTAAAAAAAAAATTAAAAAAAAAAAAAGGAAAGGTGCTCCTATTCTCTGTCAGAAATGGTTACCAAGCAAGGTACCATTATAATAAACAACATGGAGGCTAAGAAGATGGATAAACCATAGTCCTCAGCCTCAAGGAGTTTACCATCTGGTAGAAAAAAATACATATAAGAGCAAGGATAAATTAATGCAACATATTCTAAATGCAAACATTATTCCTAAGATACTTCAGAGAAAGAAATTTCTTTCAGCTTAAGCAAGAACTGTGGGGAAGAAATAAAGTAAAACTTGAAAGTCTTAAGTAAATTTTATAGTATCAGGGATTATATAAAAAGCAGGATTATAAGGTAAAAACAGGACAGTATACTAACAGCAAGTTATTGCATTTGGTTGGAGTCAGGATATACATACAGAGGAAGAACAGGAAACAAGGCAGCAAAGCTAGTCTGGATAAAGGCAAGGCACTTAAGGCTTTGAATTTTCTCAACAAACTGGCTTTATCTTTACCTTTTACCTGGGCTACACTTCCAAATCACCTAATTTTTTTTTTCGCCTAGTAATTTTTAAAAACAGACATCTAGGCCTCACCTCCAAAGATTTTTGTCTTTATTAATCCTAGCTGGGGCCCAAATACAAATTTTACAAGATCTTATAAATCTTGTAAAATCTTTACAAATTTTAAAGATTTCTTTAAACAGGACACAAAAAAAACTAACTATAAAAGATTGATGATTCAGATTTCATTAAAATTAACAGATGCTGCTCATCAAAAACACATGAAAAAAAAGCAAGACTGAGGGTGCCTGGTGGCTCAGTGAGCTGAGCATCTAACACTCAATTTTGGCTTGGGTCATGATCCCAGGGTCATGGAATCAAGCCCTGTGTTGGGGCCCTTGCTGAGCATGGAGCCTGCTTGGGATTCTGTTTCTCCCTCTGCCCCTCTCTCCAGCTCAAGAGCTCCCTCTCTGCCTAAAATAAAAAAATAAAAAAAGGAAGCCTGAAAAGTATTTCTAACATATACATCCAAGAAAAGACCTATATTCAGAATTTCAAAGAACTCATATACATTAATGACAAAGCTGGACAACCTAATTTTTACAACTGGGCACTTCAAAAAGAGGACAGATGTCTAATAAACATGAAAAAGTGTTCAATATCATTAGTATTCAGGGTCATACAAATTAAAGCCAGAATAAGACTGTGGTATATACATGCTTGAATGACCAAAAGACCCCTGACGATACCAAATGTTACAATGCAGAACAATTATAATTCAGATATTCTGCTTGAGAGGAAATTGGTGAAGTACTCCAGAAAACTGGTAGTTCTCTACTAAAGCCAAACACAACATGAATGCTATAAATCAGCATTCAACTCTTAGCTATACACAACAGCGATTAAGATTTTTTTTTTGGTGGGAATACTAATTAGGCACAAGTGTGGGCTTTCTGGAAGAGTGAGTACTGGAAACATTTAAGTATCACATGATGGTGGCTTCACAGATACATGTGTGTTTAAAAATTCACTGATCTAAACAGTCTAGATTTGTGCATTTTACTATATGTACATTATGCCTCAAAACAAAAACAAAAACAAAAACAGAAACAACAACCTTGAAAGGGGCGCCTGGATGGCTCAGTCTATTGAGCATCCGACTTCAGCTCAGGTCACGATCTCACGGTTCGTGGCTCTGTGCTGACAGCTTAGAGCCTGGAGCCTGCTTCAGATTCTGTCTCCCTCTCTCTCTGCCCCTGCCCACTTGCACTCTCTCTCAAAAAAAGTAAAAGCATTAAAAAAAAATTTCTTTTTAACCTGACAGTAAAATGAACAATATTATCATGAAACTGAACCAAGAAATGGAAAACCCAATGAAAAGAACAGTTTGGAAAACAGAAGTTAGGAAACTCAACTTTGAAGAAACAAAACTGAATGGACCTATCATCACTGGAGAAAATTTAATTAGCATATACAGTACAACTTTGGTTTCAGAGCCTAATCTGTTCCATATACATGCTTATAGTCCTAAGCACTTGTATATTCTTTTTGTTTTAATGTTTTATTTATTTTTGAGAGAGTGCAAGCAGGGAGGGGCAGAGAGAGAGACACAGAATCCAAAGCAGGCTCCAGGGTCTGAGCTGTCATCACAGAGCCCGACACAGGGCTCGAACTCAGACCATGGGATCGTGACCTGAGCCGAAGAAGGCCGCTTAGCCAACTGAGCCACCCAGGTGCACCCCCCCTCCTTTTTTTAATGTCTAAGCACTTGTATATCAAAGTGAATTTCAAGAACCATTGGCTCCACTGTGATCCAGCGTATTCCAAGATATTGCTCATTTATCATTAGCTAAAATTTATTAGAAATGTGTGCTGCTCTTGTGAAACACTCACAGAACAAGTTACTGGTGCAGCCTCTCTGGAAAACAGTATGGAGGTTCCTCAAAAAACTAAAAATAGAACTACCCTACGACCCAGCAATTGCACTAGTAGGCATTTATCCAAGGGATACAGGTGTGCTGTTTCGAAGGGACACATGCACCCCCATGTTTATAGCAGCACTATCAACAATAGCCAAAGTATGGAAAGAGCCCAAATGTCCATCGATGGATGAATGGATAAAGAAAATGTGGTATATATATATACAATGGAGTATTACTCAGCAATCAAAAAGAATGAAGTCTTGCCATTTGCAACTACGTGGATGGAACTGGAGGGTATTATGCTAAGTGAAATTAGTCAGAGAAAGACAAAAATCATATGACTTCACTCATCTGAGGACTCTAAGAGACAAAACAGATGAACATATGGGAAGGGAAACAAATATAAAAAAAAGGAGGGGGCACAAAACAGAAGAGACTCATAAATGTAGAGAACAAACTGAGGGTTACAGGACGGGTTGTGGGGGTGGGTGGGCTAAATGGATAAGGGGCACTAAGGAATCTACTCCTGAAATCATTGTCGCACTATATGCTAACTAATTTGGATGTAAATTAAAAAAAAAAAAAGTAGGGGCGCCTGGGTGGCTCAGTCGGTTAAGCGTCCGACTTCAGCTCAGGTCACAATCTCGCGGTCCGTGAGTTCGAGCCCCGCGTCGGGCTCTGGGTTGATGGCTCAGAGCCTGGAGCCTGCTTCCGATTCTGTGTCTCCCTCTCTCTCTGCCCCTCCCCTGTTCATGCTCTGTCTCTGTCTCAAAAATAAATAAACGTTAAAAAAAATTAAAAAAAAAAAAAGTAAAGAGCCAAAAGTAAAGTACAGAAACCAAGAGAGGGGATGAACAATATGATCTTCGTGTACGTGACTTCTTCCCAAAATTGGTATTTTGTATAACAAAGGCAGAAATTTGGTCTTTCTTGTTTACCACTGAATGTGCAGTACCTAGCAGGGTAGCTGGTACAAAGTAAAAGTAAAACCTTGCATTGCAAGTAACCTGTTTTGCATGTGTTCCACAAGCCAAGCAAACATTTCTAATAAATTTTAACTTGATAAATGAGCAATGTCTTGCAACACGAGTATTATGTGACACCGAATGTCACATGATCATAAACTTCCTGATTACAAAGTGCTTTGGATAACAAGCATGTTTCCAGAACCGATAATGCTCACAAACCAAGGTTTTACTATACTTAAAAACCTACCCACAAACTGCCAAAATACCAGGTCCAGTTATAAGCAAACACTATCTATCACATTTCAAGGAACGATCTCCATTTTATACAAAGTTCTAGAGAGCAGAAAAAGGAAAACCTTCCAAACTTATTTTATGAAACTGGTATAACCTAGATAGCAAAACCCCAAGGGCAGTATGAAAAATCAGAGGCCAATTTAATCGATTTTCTTAAGTAATTTACCACATTAACTAAGGGAAGAAAAAGCATAAGGAAGTAAAAGAAAAATGCAGAAAAGGCATTCAATAAATTTAATCTTATTAAAAATAACCCCTCATAAAGGCTATCTACCAACCAACAACTCCCAGGAAACGTCCCACAATGATAAAAATCTTAGCAACAGTCCCTTTAATGTATAATTAACAAAGATACACACTATTATTACTTCTATGCAACACTGTACTAATGTTTCAGCCAATGCAAAAAACAGAAGTAATAGATATTAGGATTAGAAGAAAAGCCATTATTTGGAGACACTAATGCTGCCTACAAATGGAATACTAAAATGTACAATAAGATTACCTAATACTAAATCAATGTAAGAAAATCATCTCCCCACAAACCAGTAATGATAGGAAGTGAAAGTTTTAAAAATATACCATTAACAAAAAGAAAAATTATAAGCAGGAACAGATAAGATGTATAAAACTCTATGGGAAAATATATCTTTACTGAAGACTATAAAATAGTCTTACAAGACTATAGTCACATTCATGGACAGGTAAACTCAATGTGGTAAAGATGAAAGTTCTCCACAAAATTATCTAAAACTTCAATGTCTTTTAATAAAGATCCTCAAGATTTGCCTTGGAATTTTATCTGCAGAATATTTCATTGTATGAAAGCACCATGTTATTTTATGTTGTTGGGCATTTAAGATTTTTTTCAATTTTTGGTTTGTTTTTTGCAATTACAAATATCAACGTGATGAATATCCTTATGCTAGTGCATGCACATGATTTTTTTAGGATAAATTCCTAAAGGTAGAATTGCTGAGTCAAAGGGTCAATACATTGTTAGGACTCTTGATGGGAATTCCCATGGTGTGCACTCAAACATTTACTGAATGACTGAATACACATTTTCTATTAATTTGATGGGTGGAAATTCCTTTTATCACTTTTTTTTTTTTTCCACATTTGCCATCGGTCTTTCCATTTTATAAATGGTTCTTTTTGTCACCTGGAATTATTTTTTTTTTAACATGACTAACCACTAATTTTGAGTATTTGACACTTTCCCCAGTAATCTGTAATAGTATTTTATCACATACTAAATGTTTAAATATTACAGTTAATGTCCTATGTCTAGATTTTATTCAGTTTCACTTTTTGTATTTGGCTTTTTCTATGTTAATACCATACTGTTTTAATAGTTCTAACATGAAATGTTTTACTACCTAGTAGGGAAATCCCTCCTCAATCTTCTTTTTCAAGATTTCCTTAGCAACTCTCTAATATTTACTCTTTGAAATGAACTTTAGAATTATTTTATCAAGTAAATTAAAATCTCAACTGTGATTAAAGTCATGTTGAATGTACAAGTTTATTTACTTTGAGAGAGCATGCACGGTAGGCAAAGAGAAAGAGAGGGAGAGAGTATCCCAAGCAGGCTCCACACTGTCATAGTGCAGAACCCAATGTGAGCTCGAACTCACAAACCATGAGATCGTGACCTGAGCCAAATTGAGAGTCGGTGGCTTAGCCGACTGAGCCACCCAGGTGCCCCTGAATGTACCTATTAATATGAGGAGAATTACATTCTTCTCTTCCATATGCTCAGCACGTCCCTTTATTTTTTTGAGGTCCATTGGAAAAAAAATCCAGGAAATTGTGACCACTATGGATGGAGGGAAAATCATAAAACATGACCTTTATTAAGATTTCAAAGGAATTTAATTTTTATAGTGATAAATGGATACATATTAGCTCACAATTTCCTCTTTTTACACTGCTACAGCATTTTTTAAAGTATATTCTGTATCTACTACCTCTTCCTTCATTATCCACCTTTAATAAGAAATATAGGACCTCTAACCAAAATCTCATTAATATTTGAAAAAAACAAATATCACTAAATATCACTAACGACCAGCACCAGCTGTTACTAGCAGAGTGTCACTAGCAAATCACAATCTTCTAATTCTTCTTCTACATAAAATGAGAGCTTGTATCTAGATGATCTTCAAGGAACATAGAACAGTGATCTCCATGTTCCCAAACCTTGTCTCTTTTTAACTAATTTTCAAAGAAACTCACATAGGATTATTTTTTTGCCTACATCTTTTGTTTCACTTAAACTTTAAAAAATTAAGAGCCTCATAACTTCATTTGTGAGCCAAGGAGTACTAAGTTTAACAGTTCACTCCCAAGTTTTATTACCTTTTGTCCTCGCTTCATTGGCTGCACAGCTGGGACACTTTTGCTTGTGTTCTGATGAGTTTCAATGTGTAGAGCATTTTCTTTTTCTTTGTCCTTTACCTCTATCACTTCTAAATCCCCTGAGTCACTTGGAAGCTTTTTCTTCTTCATTTCCCTAAACATAAATGAAATGGGAACATCTAATTCTTTGAATTTCAAATCTTTAGTGCCTTAAAATAGTACAGGGGAAGGAGAACATGTACAATATGTAAAAGATCATGGCTCCTGCTTAACTTCATAACCACCAGGCTACACTATAAAAGAAGCACAAATCATCACACTGGAAAAAGTTGAAAATTTTTTGTCCATGGATTTATCATTCTGTCAGCCAGGCTTAATACACCGTTACACCCTTTACTTATCCTTACTCAGTAGCCACATTCAGTCCCTCCACACCTTAATGACCAGGCACTGGGATCTGCAGTCTTAAGTCAGCATGGCCTTGACTGATCTTAAATATTCAATAAAATATCTGTTGCCAGGTTAGTTGAATAAATAATGGATAAAAATATGCAGATTAAAAAGGAAGGGGAAATTCTATTACTATGCTATTTTTCATGTGCAATCTTTTTATCCCCACTGCCACTGTCTAGTCCAGGTCCTCATCACTTCCTACCTAGACCTTCCTCCAGTGTTTCCCCGTAATCTGCTCTATGTGAACTTCTAGTCTTCCTACCTATATCACATTCCCATTTAAAGTCTCCCAAAAGTGCTCATCACTTTCAGGAGAAAGTCCAAAAATCCTTAATTTATCATTCTAATAACTTCTCCACTTTTGGTCCAAATTCACTTTGCCAATCTTACCATCTACCAGTTCACAAACATGAACTTTTTGCTCCTTTCACCTCAGTCTATTATTTCCCCAAAGCACTATGTGTAATATTTCCAATTCCGTGCCCTGTTCTGTTCATGCTTATTTTCTTCTGAATCTCTGACCATCTTATCTTCATTTACCTAAATAAGTTCTAACACATCTTTAACGTATACTTATGATGGTATTTCCCAAAACACCTGAACTCATAGCAATTTCTCACCCCTGAACTACTGTATCCCTACCATATTGCTCTTTCCTGATCCAGGACTCAAAAACTTCTCGAAGGCACACATTTTATATTTTACCTCTTTGTATACTCATTATCTAGCATAGTGCCATGTCCTCAGAGAGATCACTGAAACTGTTTCATGACTACCTTTGTAAAACAAAAAGGCCTACTGTCCACTCCACCCTAGGGTCTCTAGGGTGCTTTACTAGCTGTATAGCCCTTATCTTTTCTTTTTTTTCTTTTTTTTAGCCCTATAGTGGGTTTTTTTCTTTTACCCTGTAGTTGT
The DNA here is from genome assembly GCF_023721935.1 of Panthera uncia. Lineage (NCBI taxonomy): Eukaryota > Metazoa > Chordata > Mammalia > Carnivora > Felidae > Panthera > Panthera uncia. The sequence continues at coordinate 48,524,943 of NW_026057582.1, read as the reverse complement.
CTCTTTCCTTCTGCTTTCCCCTTTCTATTTGCCTTCCGAGGCCTGCTATGTTAAAAAAAAAAAAAAAAAGAAAGAAAGAAAAAAAGTCTTTTTATTAAATAAAACTTTCCTAGTTATTTTCAAGTATTCCTGTCAATATTATCCTAGAACCAGTCAATTTAGTGCACTGCAATCGCTATTGCATATATTTATGTAACAAAGGGTCTCACTCACGTTACTTTACCTATCTCACTGATTGTAGTGAAAGATCAGGGCTCTAAAACAGAAAAATCTATGAGAGCTGAATATTAAGAACTAAACAAGGTTTATGCTAAATCTTGGTAATTTTAACAAGGGAAGTCTTTGGAATAGCCAAGTGATCTGTCATAACTGAACTGTCAGTAAGAAAAAAAATTATATGCTTTTCAGTTAGATAACACAAATATGTTTACCTTCTTTCCTTGGCTGACAAATGTCTCCGGCTCTGTAATTTACTGTCACTCTATTAAAATTAAAACAAAAAAAAAAACACAAGCAAATACAAACAATAACATCACTACTATTAATTTTTCAGAAAGTAAAATTAAAAAGTACAAAATTACTCATTGAGAAGAACATGATGTTCTTCATAGAACTTTGAAAACAGCTTACCATACTAGAAGATTCTTCTTTTGAAGCCAATTTCTGGAGGGACCTATGAAAACAGAACGAGGCATCTACTAGGTTGTAAATGGCATTCATTTAAAGTCTGCCAACATTCCCGTATCATACGCTTAATTACTGGCAATCCTACAAACTTTCAACATTGACAAAATTTTAAAAAACATAATCAAATTGCTCATCTCACACTTCTAAATATATTCTTAAATAGCAGACATGTATTAAACACTTACTATGTCCCAGGCACTGCCAGATGCTTTATATACAAATAATCTTCACCAAAACCCAATGAAAGGAGTAACATTCCATTTTCACAGAGAATGAAACTTAAGCTGAGACACAGAGTAAGTTACCCTATGACACCCCCTAAGACCCAATTCTGGTCAGACTCCTAAGGTGTTCCTAATTATTCCAGTGATAGAGCTTTCAGAACTATGTTATTGTTTACCTGGTGATCAATAAGACATTAAAGATTAAAACACCTATTTTTTTTTTAATGGAACTGCCTCTCTTACATTATTAGCATTTATATTCATTTACTTGTTTCTATTTTGACCATTTTCATATTTACTGTATTTTTCTACACTGGGTCCTCGAAATTTCTTTACAGAGATCTACCCCCCCAAACAGTAAAAAGATAATAAGACTGTAGGACAATGGATGGTAAAAGTACTGAAGTCAATCATGTTATTATCTTTGTAAGGATTAACTCTTCCATCATTCCCAGCTATAATAGGTTTTAATTACCTTTGAGATTGAAGGTGGGACAAATCAATGGTAGTGTCAGGATAATTTAATGTGTCTTCGCCTTCATCCATCATTTCAGCAATAGGTTCCTGATCTTTTACCACTTCTTCAGATTCTCCTTCATCTTCCGAGCTCTCTTCCTGAATTATTTCATCATTTAGCTCATCTCCACCACTGTGAATAGTGATATCCTCCTGGTCAACCTGACTCATAAGCTCCACTTCCACAGGAGTTTCGTGTGATTCCTCTTTATCTTCGTCACTGCTACTGTCACCTCCGTCTGTAGAATCATCATTAAGAAAAGTCAGAGTGCTATCACCATAACAAAACTAGAGGATTACCTTGAAAACTTCAAAAACAATAATATTCTGTTGATTCCCTGTGTCTCCAAGACATCACCAAAAAAAAAAAAAAAAAAAAAAAAAAAAAGCCTGATCACATCCCCAAAGGGTACTCAGACAAAAAAGGATTCTCTTGTATCATGAACTGGTTGGAATAAATGCTCTCCGAAATACTTTACCACAATAAATATCTTGGACAATGCAATCATTTCTACAACGAAAACTTTAACTTGTCTTGGTTAGGTATTTCCAAAGAGGAGGACAGGAAAAGTAATTCCATAAATTCTACTGCTGTTATTGTAATTTGCACATGAGAAGTGAAATGAGACAATACATGCAATATAATTGGCACACAGAAGGTATTCATACCTTTCCAAAAGAAACACTGTCTAGTAATAATATTACCTAATTGGCTCCCTAATAAAAGGAGATGCCATCACCATCTGACAAAGACGGTTGTGAGAATTCAGTTAAAAATAATGTAAATAGGGGCGCCTGGGTGGCTCAGTCGGTTAAGTGGCCGACTTCGGCTCAGGTCATGATCTTGCAGTCCGTGAGTTCGAGCCCCACGTTGGGCTCTGTGCTGATAGCTCGAAGCCTGGAGCCTGCTTCTGTGTCTCCCTCTCTCTCTGCCCCTCCCCCATTCGCACTCTGTCTCTCTCTGCCTTTCAAAAACGAATAAATGTTAAACAAAAAAATAAAATAAAATAAAATAAAAATAACGTAAAGAACTTTGTACAGTGTCAGAAACATTGTGAAAATTCAAAGAAATAAAATCTTGTGATACAACAGTAGTCATAAATGAAGCCGCAATATTACTCCTAAAGAAGAATGACCCTAGGAAAAAGAAGAACTGTAAAAGTAAAACAGTGGGCATACTTTCCCTATTCCTTCAGGTAGGTGAGTAAATTTATTCCAGCAACCACAGTTGCTCTCTACTTGAAGCAAATGTATTATTACATCAAGCCAAAGTCTCACATGAGAAATTCTACTTATTATAAATTCATCTCTGTATAAGTTCTAATTATTAAATCCAAAAGTAAATGCTCATTCACAAATACCTGAGTCTATCTTTGCTGAACACATTTACATATGACCCATTAAATACTGAAGTTTTACTACATTTGTTTATATAGTAGTTATGGTCCAATTAAATACTTTATAATTCATTAGAACAAGTATGTTTAACATTTCCAAACACAAAATTCTGTAAAATTGACAGCAACTGTATTTTTGAAATTTTAATTATCCCAAAGTAGATATGATCTTCTAAGAATTCAGAAGCAAAACTAGACAAAAGGTAACACTATAAGCTACTTTATTAAAATCTGTAAACTACCTAGTTGTTCCATTTCTTCTGATATGAGTTCACGTGTGCAACTTGCCAATGTTTCCATGTCTTCATCCTGCACTCTGACTTTTCTTTCACCCCGATGTCTCCAAATACAAGACTCATCTACCTATGGAAATAGTAATTTTTCACTGATGAAACTTTAGGTAAGACTAAAGAAAATTTAAAAAAACATTAACAAAGAAGCTGAAGGATACCTTAAAGAGGAAACTAAACCCCATCATTAGATACGAAGGAGGAAGGAAATTCTTCTTTCCTATAAAAGATAATAAACATAAATGTTAAAAATTGTCTTTTTCCATTTTATGCTTACAAATTATCTGACACCAATGGTCACATTTATTTGGTCTTTTCTCTGTCATGAAGGAACACAGAATTTGGCATTATGTATAGGAACAGGAATTAAGAAAGAAAAAATATGAATGCTTGCTATCATCTTTGGGTTAGTCAATCCCTGAATAATCTTTTAGAAAAAAAGGGCATGTTATATGAAAGCACATCCTCATCAAGAAAAATATCTATGGAGATGACATAACAAATGCTAAATCTGCCACAGCAGCACAAAATTTTCCTTATTTCATAATAGATTTCATATATGAAATCAGAATAATTTCTGTTCTGAAAATATTAGTAAGTAATGGTCCTCAAACCGGTCTCCATAATCATTACCTCGTATCATGAAGCTTCCTGTTGTCAAATATTCTCCAGTTGGTGCTGTTTTAGACACCTGAGGAACACAATACCACATCATACTGTTGTCTTAAGACACGTGTTTTTAAATTTTTCACTCAAGAAAGTAAAGTCATATTTAAGTAAATAGCACCATCTCCTGAAAAGTTTATGATTTAGTAAAAATTCTCAATACTGAAATATCTCTTCAAAGACAGATATACCATTGGCAGTAACAAAGAAAAGAAATAATGAAGGATATACTACATCAATAATTTTCAAATGCCATGGATTAGAGGCAGAACTTGTTCACACATTTCCTCTGGTTTGAGATATAATAGGAAAAATAAGAAAAGTTTAATAAAATTATATTTACTAAAATAAAACTATACTGGGGCGCCTGCCTGGGTGGCTCAGTCGATTAAGCACTTGACTTCGGCTCAGGTCATGATCTCATGGTTTGTGAGTTTGAGTCCTGCATCAGGCTCTGTGCTGACAGCTCAGAGTCTGGAACCTGCCTCAGATTCTGTCTCTTTCTCTGCCCCTCCCCCACATGTGTGCGCATGCACTCTCTCTCTCTCTCTCTCAAAAATAAACAAAAAAATTAAAAAAACAAACTATATTTATTAAATAAAGTCCTTTCCTAAGATACTGTTTTGGGGGTAGTAAAATAACCTTTCATTTTAGGAAATAAAATGATGTATTTAAAAACTGTATGCTATCTGCGAAACCCCCAAATCTGAGAGTACCTTTGTCATAGTTTTTGGAGGGATTAAAAGCACACTAATTTCACCATTAAAAAACCTGTTCAATGAAAGAATTAAAACCACTTTTATAACAGGCAGAAAATATAATACCAGAAATGATATTAATTTCCTGAAAACATAGTATCATAGCATAAGCAGAAAATGACTATAAATAGATACAAGATGAACCTAAGGGAGGATAATAGTAATGAATTCTTTATCTTGCTGTATAGCTGTAAGACCCTGTAATATATCATTATCAATTGCAATTACTGAAAATGTGAAACAGAAAATGAAGTCATATATGGAGTGAAGTATCAAGTAACAGCAATAACAACAAAGAAGGACAATTACTAAAGCCAAATGAATAAAAAACACTGGATATAACTATTTTTCAGGAAGGGCCAAAGAGAGATCAGAAAATTCCAACAAAGATGAAGAGGAACACTCTTCATCTTATATAACTGCATAAATCATTCTCTTCCTTTAGGTGTCTGCTCAAATCTTACTTTCCTAGAAAGGCCTTCCCTGACACTACTTTCAAAATGGTAGCCCCAATCACTCTTTAGTGACTACTCTGCTTTAAAGAAAAAACGTTACAGCACTTGTTACCAGACATCATGCATGTGTTTTTCTCCACCACCAAAATGTCACCTCAATCAAAGTAGGTACTTTGCCTTGTTGACTTCTATACCCTCAAAATTTGGTACACAATAGCTCTTAATAAATTAAGAAAAAGGACCACAGCCCTTATTACCTGATGATGGTACACCCACCAAGCACTAGTGATAACTCGTGCATCCCAGGCAGCACTGTAGCAAAGTGCCATTGTGCCAGCTTCAGTCAAGGTCCGAGGCGGAATGGGTTCTCCTGTGATATAAACACCACAATGCTTCAGTACCCAAGTACAGAGTTTCTATACAGCAAGACCTGAAAATCACATGCAACATGATGGATTTGATCCTCTTACATCTTAAATACTGATACCACATTTTAATTTCATATTACGTGAAGTTACGATTTTTATTAACAATATATTTACAACATCACTCACATTCAGGGAAATGTAAATCAAAAACCACAATGTACTATCACCTCACACCTGTCAGAATGGCTAAAATCAAAAACACAAGAAGCAACAAGTGTTGGCAAGGATGTGGAAAAAAAGGAACCCTTGTATACTGTCGGTGGGAATGTAAACTGGTGCAGCCACTGTGGAAAAAAAGTATGGAGGTTGCTCAAAAAATTAAAAATACAACTACCATATGATCCAATAATTGTACTACTGCGTATTTACCCAAAGAATACGAAAACACTAATTCAAAAGGATATATGCACCCCTATGTTTATCTCAATATTATTTACAACAGCCAAATTATGGAAGCAACCCAAGCATCCATCAATCGATGAACAGATAAAGAAGATGTTGCGTACACACACACACACACACACACACAAACACACACACACAATGAAATATTATTCAGTCATAAACAAGAATAAAATCTTGCCATTTGCAACAACATAGATGGATCTATAGAGTACACTGCTAAGCAAAGTAAGTCAGAGAAAGACAAATACAATATAATTTTACTCATATGTGAAATTTAAGAAACAAATGAACAAAAGGAAAAAAAAAAAGCGTCCATCAAAAAACAGACTCTTAACTAAAGAGAACAAACAGATGGTTACCAGAGGAGAGATGGGTGGGGGGATGGGTGAAATAGGTGAAGGGGATTAAGAATACACATTTATCTTAATGAGCACTGAGTAATACACAGAATTGGTGAATCACTATTGTATACCTGAAACTTACAGAACACTGTATGTTAACTATACTGGCATATTTTATGCCAGATAAAAAAATAACAATTACAAATATATATTTACAAAGCAGGTTTTTAAACAGTCTAAGTAAATAAAACAAATCAGAGAAGAAATGCCTTATCACTTATGTCAATAACTCTAACTTTATTCCAGAAAGAATCACCTAGAAAGGCCTAGTCAAAGTTTGAATTCTTCCAGAATTACTATAAATCACCTAAATTGTCAAAATGAAGAGAATATTAATAATATCTCCCTACAATTAGATTTCAAATACTTTTTAATTGGGATGTAATTCATGTACCATAAAATTCACCCTTTTAAAGTATATAATCCAATGGTCTTTAGTATATTCATAAAGCTACATAACCATTACCACTAATTCCAGAACATTTTCATTATCCCTCAAAGAAATCCTATATCCATAAATAGTCATTCTCCATTTTCCCAGCCCCTGACAATCATTAACACACTTTGTGTTTATGGATTTGCCAATTTTGGAATTTCATATCAATGGAATCATATATGTCTGGCTTCTTTCACCTAGCATAATGTTTTCAAGGCTCATCCCTGTTACAGCAATTATCAGTACTTCATCTCTTTTCAAGACTGAATAATATTCCATTGAATGGATATACAACTTGTTTATTATCAACTGATGAACATATGGGTTGTTTCTATTTCTTGGCTATTATAAATAATGCTGTTAGGAATATCTGCAAACAAGTTTAGTGTGGTCAGTTTGTCTATATAACTAGGAGTCGAACTGCTGGGTGACAAATTTTATGGTTAATTAAAAACAATTTTTTTTTAACGTTTATTCATTTTTGAGAGACACAGCATGAGTGGGGGAGGAGCAAAGAGAGAGGGAGACACAGAATCCGAAGCAGGCTCCAGGCTCCGAGCTGTCAGCACAGAGCCCGATGCAGTGCTTGAACTCACTGACCGTGAGATCATGACCTGAGCTGAAGTCGGAAGCTTAACAGAGTCACCCAGGTGTCCCCTATGGTCAATAGGAACTGCCAACTCTATTCCATAGTGGCTACATCATTTTCCATTCCCATCAGCAGCATATAAGGGTTCCAATCGCTACATCCTTCCCCCACGTTTTGTCTATTTTTTTTTATTACGACTATTCTCCTGGGTGTGAAGTGGTACCTCTTTGTGGTCTTGATTTGCATTTCCCTAATGATGAATGATACTGAGGATCTTATGTGCTCACTGGCCATTCGTGTATATTTGGGAAAATATCTATTTGAATCGTTTGTCATTTAAAAACTTTTTTCCCTTTCTGTTGTTGAGTCTTAAGAGTTCTTTGGATACTGGTTCCTTAGCAGATAGATAAATGACTTGCCAGTATTTTACTCTGTGGGTTGTCTTTTCACCTTTTTTTTTTTTTTAATGTTTATTTATTTTCGAGAGAGAGAGAGAGAGAGCGCCAGCGAGAGAGAGAGACAGAGTGTGAGTGGGGGAGGGGTGGAGAGAGAGGGAGACACAGAATCTGAAGCAGGCTCCAGGCTCTGATCTGTCAGCACAAAGCCCAATGTGGGGCCCAAACCCATGAACCATGAGATAATGACCCGAACTGAAGTCTGGCACTTAACCACTGAGCCACCCAGGCACCACTCTCCAACCCCCCCGACCGTCTTTTCATTTTCTTAATAGCGTCTTTGAATTAAGGTTTTTAATTTTGATTTGTCTAATTAATCTGTTTTTCTTTGGTTACTTATGCTTCTGATGTCTTATCTAAGAAATGACTTCCTGATTCATTATGAGATTTATGCCTTACTATAACAGTTTTATAGTATTAGCTTTTAAGCTTACGTCTTTGATGCATTTAATTTTAATAAATGGTGTGAAGCAGGGGTCTAACTTTATTCTTTTGTACATGGATATTAGTCCAAGCACCACTTTTTGAAAACAGTATTCTATCTATCCCCATTGAATGGCTTTCATACCCTTGTGCAAAGTCTACTCTACAGACTATAAATGAGAACTCTCAATTCGCTTCAATGATTTATCGGTCCTTCCTCATACACCTTGCTCTTTATTACTGTTGCTTTACAGGAGGTTTTGAAATCAAGAGGTGTGAGTCCTCCAACTTTGTTCTTCATTTTAAACATGATTTGGCTGACCTGGGTCCTTTGCATTTTCATGTGAATTTTAGGATCAACTCATCAATCTTTGTTAAAAAAAAAAAATAAAAAGGAAGCTGGAATTTTGACAGATTACATCAAATCTGGAAACTAATATGGGAAGTACTGCCATCAGAAAAATATTAAGACTTCCAATCCATAAACACTGAAAGTCTTTCCACTTAACTCTTCTTTAATTTCTTTCAATGATGTTTTTTATATTTGGGGTGTATATCTTGCAACTTCTTTTTGGTGAATTTATTCATATTTTTTTAATGCTATTATAAATGGATGTTTTATTAGTTTACTTTAGTACCGTTCACTGTGAGTGCATAGAAATACAACTGACTTTTATATATCATACAAATGTATCCTGAACATTTGTAAAGTTATTAACTAATAATTTTGGGGGAATTCCTTGAGGTTTTAAATATATAAGATCATGTCATCTGCAAATGGAAATAGTTTTACTTGGTCTTTACCAATGTGGATATTTTTTATTTCTTTTTATTGCCTGTCTACTTAGAACATCCATACAAGGTTGAATAGAAGTAACAAGGATAGGAGCACCTGGTGGCTCAGGAGATTAAGTGTTTGACTTTAGCTCAGGTCAAGATCTCATGGTTCTTGAGTTCGAGCCCCGCATCAGGCTCTGTGCTGACAGCTCAGCCTGGAGCCTGCTTCAGATTCTGTGTCTCGCTCTCTCTGCCCCTCCCCCACTTTTGCTGTCTCTCTCTCTCTCTCAAAAATAAATAATAAGCATCAAAAGATTATTTTTAAAAATTTAAAAACAAAAAGGGACAACAACAGACATGTTTGTCTTGTTCTGGATGTTAAGGGGAAAATTTTCAGTCTTTCACCATCAAGTATGATGTTAGCTCTGGGTTTTTCATAAAAATCCTTCACCAAGTTCAGGAGTTCCCTCATATTCCTAGTTTGTTGAGTGTTTCTATCACAAATATGTGTTGGATTATTGCCAACAGCCTTTTCTGCATCATTGAGATGATCATGTGGTTTTTGTCCTTCACCTATCAATACATTGATTAATTTTCATACATTAAATCAACCATTCCTGGAATAAACCCCTTTGTCACAGTGTACAATCCTTTTAATATGCTGCTGGATTCAGTTTTCTAATATTTTGTTGAGAAATTGTGTGCATGTTCATAAGCAACACTGGCCTGTAGTTTTCAATTCTTGTGACATCTTTGATTTTGTTATGAGGGTAATACTGGGCTTAGAGAATGAGTGAGGAAGTTTTCCCATCTCTTCTATTTTTTGGAAGAGTTTGTGAAGCACTGGTGTTCAATCTTCTTTAAGTTTGGTAGAATTTGCCAGTGAAGCTACCTGGGCCTGAGCAGGGTTGTTTTTTGTTTTTGTTTTTTTTAATTTTTTTAAATTACTATTTCAATCTTTTTACTTGTTATAGGTTTGTTTGATTTTCTATTTCTCCTTGAGTCAGTTTAGCTAGTTTGTATCTTTCTAGGAATGTGTCCATCTCATCCAAGTTATCTAATTTGTTGCCCTACAACTGTAGGTAGCATGCCCTCACAATCCTTTTCCCCCTCAGCAAATGTAACTTCTAAAGTTATTTAATAAATGCTCCAGACACAGACTAGAGATGTGACCAATGTTTATCACAGTGAAAAGTTCATTCTTCATTTAAAGAAACCATTTATGACAGGACTTCATTCTGCTGTCTTATTGCACATTCGCCACCCAGAATACTACACAAGCGTTGCTAAAATGGTGTTTTGTAAGAAGCAGCTAGGGCACTTTTTCTTTTAATCTTCTTGATTTCTGCAAAGTTGGTAGTAATTTCCCCTCTTGTGTTCCCAATTTTAGGAATTTGAATCTTCTCTTATTTTTTTTGGTCAGTCCAGTAGAAGTTTTATGAATTTTGTTGACCTTTTTTAAAAAAAACAAGTTTGGTTTCACTGCTCTTCTCTATTGTTCTTCTATTCTGTTGCATTTATTTCCACTCTAATCTTTATTAATTCCTTTTGTTCCTTACTATGGGTTCTATGCTTTTCTTTTTCTAGATCTTAATGTTACAGTTTTGTTAATGATTTGAAATATTTCTTTTTATAAACATTACAGCTATAAACTTCTAAGCACTGCTTTAATTGCATCTCCTATCATTTTGATATACTGTGTTTCATTTCACTCATCTCAAAGTATTTTCTAACAGCCCCCTATGATTTTCTCTTTGACACTGGTTATTTATGACTGTGCTGTTTAATTTCCACACATTTGTGAATTTTCCAAATTTTCCTCTAGTAGTGATTTCTAATTTCACTCCATTATGGTCAGAAAACTTACTTTGTATGATTTTAGTAGTTTTAAACTTGTTAAGACTTGTCTTCTAGACTATCATATGGTTTAGCCTGGAGAACATACTAGGTGCACTTGAGAATTAGCCTACTGTTGTTAGGTGAGGATATCAGAGATTTATATTAGGTCTAGTTAACTTAAATATTTGTTCATATCTTCTATTTCCTAGTCAATCTTGTATCTAATTATTTATTATATCCATGACTTAAAGTTAGGTATTAAAGTCCTGAACTATTATTGCTGAACTATTTCTCTCTTTGATTCTGTCAGACTTTGCTTCAAGGGTATTCTAGGGCTCTGTTGTTGGGTGCGCATATATTTATAATAGTTATAAATATGTTGATGAATTGACCCTTTTATCATAATAAAGTGTCCTTTAACTTTATTAACAAATTTTGTCATATAATAAGTTTTGAATTAAAGTTTGGAATAATAAAGAGAATAAATAAAGTTTTGAATAATAAAGAGAAATATATTACCTGTTGGATTCTTAATTACACAGCTAGTAGCTCCATGAAGATCAGCATGTACATAAATGTCCCCTTAAAGACAAATGAGAAATAATACTTTAAGTCCTGTTCCTTTTTTTTTTCTTTTTTTTCTTTTTAATGGTTTTAATGGGTTCAGAATCCAAAGGGGATAAGAAGGCATAAAGTCCATTTCCCACCCCTAGGAGATCTCTCATAGTCTTCCTTAGAGGAAACAGCAATGGTAATATGGCAGATTACCAAAATGGTCAGTTCCTCTCTCCCTTGTTAGCCACACCTCTTTGCTCTGTGATCCTGAAGCTTCTCCCATCAAGTGGAGTCACTTCCCAGTCTCTCGAATCTGGACCTGCCCTGTGATCTGCCTTAGCCAGAATATAGCAGCTGTGACCAAGTGCCAGTTCTCAACCTAGGTCTTAATAGGCCTTATGTGCTTCCTCCCTTTCTCTCAGAAACTTGCTGAGTTACCGTGTAAGCAAGTCTAGGCTAGCTTGCTGGAGGGTGAGAGATGAGTCATCTAGCAAATGTAAAGGTCCTAAGGACCATGGATATTTGACATGTATGATGAGCAGTCAAGAGGTCAGACTAAGGGAAGAATGGTAAGAAATGAAGAAGGAAAGAAGCCAGGAGGCTTGTAAGCCACAGTGAGGACTGTGAGTTGTATTCTATGTGTGTGCTACCAATGAATAAACAAATGAACAAACAAATGCAGGAGTGAGATCTTTCCTCTTTTGTTAAGGAAAAAGGAAAGTTCCTAACAAGTAAAATGAGCAGCCATTGCTTGCCCCAACAGTTCGTCTGGGATTTGAAACTCAAAGAAGAGAAAAACTCATACTGCCCCAACACAAGCTGAGCTCAGAACAAAGCTACAGAAGAGAGAGACCATGCCCTAAGCACCATGGAATACCATGATCCCTGCTGCTTTCTTTTCTGGTCTGGGATCTGCAGTGGATATCAGATTAGTTCTGATTATTGGTTTCTGATATCCACACTGTGAAGGTTCAGCCACAGCGAGGTGGCTGTTATCAGCAAAGAAAAATAAATGAGAAGACTTACATACACCACAGGGCTTAAGTTCTTTTTCTAAATATGGAAAAAAAAGTTACAAACTGCCGCACTAAAAAAACAAGTCTTTAAAAATTTGATCTACACTAACTTTGGAGGACTGAGAGCTATTTTGTTATAATATAGAAGAGAATCAAAAGTCCAACACTGCAGATTAGCTCACCATTACTAATTTAGGAATATTCACTTAAAATGAAGATTAAGTGTCGAAATGCATATTCAACAAACGATAAACCATCAAGATAAACTCCTTCTACCAATTAAACCTGTCATAGAAGATGAAAATCTACATCTAATATTGAAATAATTGATCCAATTATATGAGAAAATTCTTTAAATTTTTATCTTACCTACCTGTTGTCAAGTATCTTTTCACAATTATTTCATTCTGTTGCTGATCTCTTCCACCTATAATTAAATAGTTCTCTGAGCTAACGAACCACAGAAATTTCTCAAACCTACCAAATTGAAAGAAAAAAAGTTAACATTCTTTTGCTTTATAGTCACCTGAATTCACATCCTTTTTGCAAACAAAATTCCAAGACACTATCCTACCTTGTAGGTTAAGACAACTTGATGGTTTAATTTATTAAAGCATCAAACTGAATTTTATTGAAATCTTATACAAACTGGCCAAGGATATTCTTATGACAGTCTTAGAAGTAATTAAATTCTATGTTTGAAAATATGTTCTCTCCTTATCTCCCTCTCATATAGTCCCCTCTTAAACTCAAGGATAACATAACAATGAATTACACAAAGCAACAACATACAATGTCACATGGTCCCTAGGTTTAGTTTTCTTTCAGTGGGGCACTGGCTAACTTTTGAGGCCACAAGTAAGAAAGAAGTTTTCTCACTCTGTCCTGAATCAACTGAATACTTACATATATGGTATTCTTTATACTTTTATACTTCTAAAGGTAATTTTTGCTCTATAAAACTAACTTTTCTCAAAAGAAAAAGTAATTTGGTTTTCATGATTAATACATACCATCATGATAAAAAGTAAAGAGTATATATTTGTATGACATTTAGAAAATGACAAAATAGAGATGAACAGAAATATTTTCTATATTACATATGACTATTTCTTTGACTTAATCTACAATTTAAAAACTTCTGATTAAAAATGATAGATTAAGCACTGGCATTAAACTCCCTTTTAACACCCAAAATATAATAGCACAAGTATTGTGTTCCTGTTTTCTCATCTGATTTTTTATTAATACATATACATGGTTCACAAATGTTTTAAATCAGACAAAAAAGGCATAGTTTAAGATCCTGCATCCCCTTTCAGCTCTCATTACCAATATCAAACAGAAGTCCACTGTTACTAGCTTTCTGTATATCCCTCTCCAGAGTTTCTTTATACATACAAAAGCTTTAAAAAATGCTTATTCTAAACCTTTTCTTTTAAACACAACACACACTATTCTGCAAACTGCTTTCTTTTTTTCACTTAAAAATGTTTTCTTGGGGCACCTAGCTGGCTCAGTTGATGAAGCATGCGACTCTTGATCTCGGGGTTGTGGGTCCGAGTTCCACACCGGGTATAGACATTACTTAAAATATTTTTTTTTAATTTTCTTAAAAAAAATTTTTTTTAACATTTATTTACTTTCGAGAGACAGAGCATGAGCCGGGGAGGGGCAGAGAGAGACAGAGGAGACACAGAATCCGAAGCAGGCTGCAGGCTCTGAGTAAGCTGTCAGCACAGAGCCTGATGCAGGGCTCGAACCCACAAACTGTAAGATCATGACCTGAGCCGAAGTCGGATGCTCAACCAACTCAACCACCCAGGCGCCCCAACATTACTTAAAATCTTAAAAAACTCATCTTCATTGTTGAATGGATGTACTATACTTATTTAACAATTCTTCTGTTGATGGTAGAGAGGTTTTTCTAAAACAACATAAACGCACAAGTACAAAGACAATGAGAAACGTACGGATGTATTTCTAATTATTTTAGTAAAAGAACATAACAGGAAAAAAAAATCAGGAGGAGGCAAAAAGACAAAGAATAAAGAACAAAATAGAAAGCAAACAGTAGGGGCGCCTGGGTGGCTTAGTCGATTAAGGGTCAGACTCTTGGTTTCAGCTCAGGTCATGATCTCATGGTTCAGGAGTTTGAGCCCTGCATTGGTTACATGCTTACTGCAAGGAGCCTGCTTGGGATTCTCTCTCCCTCTCTCTCTCTGCCCCTCCCCCCACCTCTCTCCCTCTCTCTCTCTCTCTCTCTCTCTCTCTCTCAAAATAAATAATCTCAAAAAAAAAAAGAAAAAGACAGCAAATAATAAAATGGATAGATTTAAACCCAAATATATCAGAAATTGCATTAAATGTAGTCAATTCTCCAGATTAAATGTAAAGACTGTCAGACTGGAAAATGATATATACACTCCTTTAAAATATTAAAATATAAGGATATAAAAGGATTGAAATAGAATGATGGAAAAAGATTTATCATGCAAGCACTAACCAAAAGAAAGTTGATGTAGTTTTAATATCTCACAGAGAAGGGAAAAAAGAAGTTAGAAGTTAAAGGAACATCTGATTACAGTTAATAAAAGGCTCAATTCTGCAGGAAGACATACAGCTTTGTATTTATACTGCCTCGTATATATAAAGCAAAAAATGGCCGAAATAAAAGGAGAATGACACAAGTGCACAAGTATGTGATCTTTTATTTATTAAAAAATAATTTTTGTTAATGTTTATTTATTTTTTGAGAGAGGGAGAGAGACAGCATGAGTAGGGGAGGGGCAGAGAGAGAGGGAGACACAGAATCTGAAGCAGGCTCTAGGCTCTGAGCTGTCAGCACAGAGCCCTACACGGGGCTGGAACTCATGAACCATGACATCATGCCTGAGCTGAAGTCGGACATTTAACTGACTGAGCCACCCAGGTGCCCTTATTTATTTAAAAAAAATTTTTTTTTAATTTTTTTTTTTTTGAGAGAGAGACACCAAGTATGAGCGGGGGAGGGGCAGAAAGAGTGGGAGACACAGAATCTGAAGCAGGCTCCAGGCTCTGAACTATTAGCACAGTTCAAACAGGTCTTAAACTCGTGAATCGTGAGACCATGACCTGAGCCAAAGCTGGACACTTAACCAATTGAGCCACTGAGGTGCCCCACAATTATGTGATTTTTAACAAAACTCTCAGTAATTGAGAAAACAATCATTAAAAAAAGAATTAGTGGGGGCGGCTGGATGACTCAGTTGGTTAAATGTCTAACTCTTGATTTTCGGCTCTGTGCTGACATCATGCAGCCTGCTTGGGATTCTCTTTCCCTCTCTCAGCTCTCACACTCTCTCTCAAAATAAATAAACACTTTTTAAAAAAATTAGTAAAGATGCTAAAGATTTGAAAAACATGATTGATGGATGTGAATTAATTAATATTTAGAGAGATGCACTCAACAACTATACAACAAACACTCTTTTAAACTATATATGAAACATTTGTAAATAAAGTGGACCATAAATAGGCTGGACCATGAAGCAAGTTTCAACAACACATGTCAAAGGGTTGAGATAATTCAGAATTCTATCTCTGAACATTATGCAAATTAAGCTAGAAAGCAATGACAAAAATATAACCAAAAATCTTCATAGGTTTGGAAATTAATAAACATTACTTTTAAATAAGGCATGGGTGAAGAAATCACAATGTAAATTAGAACACATTTTGACATGAAAGATAATGAAAATAGTATATAACAAAACTTTTTAGATACAGTTAAAGCCAGATTTAAAGGGAAATTTACTGCCTTAAATACTTATCAGGAAAGAAGAGAAGCTGGGAGAAAAAAAGCAATATACCAAATTTCCATCTCAAGAAATCATAAAGGGATATACAAATGAATCTCAAAGAAAAACAGAAAGAGAAAAATAATAAAATAGAGAGCACAGATATAATAGAGGAGATCAACAGTTAAAACTGGTTCTTTTTTTAAAGTTTATTTATTTTTGAGAGAGAGAACGCACTCATGCGCAAGAAGAGCATAAGCAGGGGAGGGGCAGAGAGACTCCCCTGCTCTCTGAATCCCAAGAGAGACAGAATCCCAAGCAGGCTCCATGCTACCAGTGCAGAGCCTGACGCAGAGCTGGATCTCACAACCATGAGATCATGACCCGAGCCCAAATCAAGAGTTGGATGCTTATTAACTGACTAAGCCACCCAGGTGTCCCAAGAACTTCTGAGACATGAAAATTACAAGTCAATCCTATTCATCAATAGAGATGTGAGAAAAAGAAAGGAAAGAGAGAGAAGAGCAACAAAATTTTTAAAAATGGAAAAACCAAGGACAAGTGATCAGGCTCAAGAAGCTGAATCCCAGGCTGACAATGGAAAAAGCCAAGAAACAAATCAACCTACACTGTGTAACCCATAAAAAACTTAAAAACAGCACAAGGTACTGCTAGAAATAGGTTAAACTGGGGTTAAAAAAAGAAAAAAGTTCCAGCTGTGAACATGGTAGTAGCTGCTCCTTCCACATCCTAACAGAAAGCCAGAAGTTAATGTTCTATAAAGTGTATGAAAAGGATCTTCAAATTAGGGGAAGTGTGGCACTATTGTAAGAAGGAGAAACATACGTAAAACAGCAATTAGGTAAATGTATGAATTACTGGGTACTAAGCCTCTGCAACCTATTATTCCCATTGGGCTTCCAAAATGCTGACAACCAGCTCTTCACTTTCCAAGCAGGGGGAAAAAAAAAACAAAAAACAAAAAACACCTTTCCTGAAAAATGAGACCAGCTGAGGAGGAAAAAAGCTAAACACAGTGAGAATTCCACACAAAATAGCCCCCATACATCATTTTATAAGCCTAACCCCCCACAGAGAACTTCCAATCGGCATTTTCATGCTCTACTATAAAATGTGAACAGGCAATACGAACAGACAATTAAGGATCACAAGACAGTAATAAACGTCCTTAACGAAAGCTGAAGACAAACCCAACAAATAAAAAAATAATAAAAAAAACAAACAAAAAACCAAGGGGTGCCTGGTGGCTCAGTTGGTTTAGCATCCAACTTCAGGTGAGGTCATGATCTTGCGGTTCATGGGTTAGAGCCCTGCATCAGGCTCTGTGCTGACAGCTCAGAGCCTGCAGCCTGCTTCAGATTCTGTGCCTCCCTCTCTCTCTCTGCCCCTCCCCTGCTTGCACTCTTTCACTCTCTCTCTCAAAAATAAATAAACATAAAAAACAAACCAAAAACCAGCAAGAAAAGAATACTTTTAAATAAAAATACATCAAAACTACTCTCAGTTTATAAAGAACTTGAGCAAAAGTTTTTAAAAAGTAACAAAAAGGGCGCCTGGGTGGCGCAGTCGGTTAAGCGTCCGACTTCAGCCAGGTCACGATCTCGCGGTCCGTGAGTTCGAGCCCCGCGTCAGGCTCTGGGCTGATGGCTTGGAGCCTGGAGCCTGTTTCCGATTCTGTGTCTCCCTCTCTCTCTGCCCCTCCCCCGTTCATGCTCTGTCTCTCTCTGTCCCAAAAATAAATTAAAAACGTTGAAAAAAAAAAATTAAAAAAAAAAAAAAGTAACAAAAAAACAAAAACACTTAAAAATTCAGTGGAAGGACTGAAAGATAAAGGAAATCTCTCAGAATATAGAACAAAAGGATTAAAAGTTGAAAAATAGAAAATGCAAAAAAATTGGAGGACCATCCAAGGAGTCCCATATTAAAATTTTTTTTTTATGTTTATTTATTTTTGAGAGAGAGACAGTGAGAGCCAAGTGGAGGAGGGGTAGAGAGAGAGGGAGACAGAATCTGAAGCAGGCTCCAGGCTCTGAGCTATCAGCACAGAGCCCGGCGCAGGGCTCGAACTCACAAACCGCGAGATCACAATGTGAGCCAAATTTGGATGCTTAATTCGACTGAGCCACCCAGGCGCCCCCAAGGAGTTCCATATTTGATAAATAAGACTTCCAGAAGAAAAAAAAACAAAAAAAAAAAAAAAAAAAAAAATCCGTAAGAAATATTTCAAGAAAATTTATCAGAACTGAAAGATTCCAAATTAAGAGACTCAGAGTATTCAGCCTAATAGATTAAAACATCCTCGCCAACCTACATCATTGTGAAAATTTGGAAAACTGAGAGGAAAAAAATTAAAATCTACAAGTTTACAGAAAGGCAAAAACAAATTTTCAATAAAATATAAACTATCAAAATGACATCAGACTTCTGAAGATCAAATTTGAAAGCTAATGCAATGAACAAGGACTTTAAACCTTTTCAAATCAGAATTCTATCAGCCCCACAATTAAATAAAACAATTTTTTTTTACCTATCAAAAACCTCAAAAGCTTTACATCCTATACACGCCTTCTTATGTAGCTTCTAGAGTACACATTCCATCAACTAAGAAAAGAAGTAGGAGATTCAGGACAGAGAATCCAAGATAGAGAAAGGTAAAGAGAACTTCCAGAATAAAATAAAATGAGATCTTAAGATCTTTAGGGTAACCAATTTAGAACAAAGTAGGTCAAAATCTCAGGAGAGACTTCTGCAAGGTACGGATAGAATTCCAATGTGTCTGAACACACCTGGAAGAGGAAGGTAAATGAAACAAGACAATTACCACCTTCACGAAGACAAAAAGCTGAGCAGGGAAGGAAAAGAAACAGTGTTATATGACTCAGCTGTGATTACAATAAAATATTACTGTATATTAATGCTGGATATCTACCTTGACAAAATTATGTCCCTTTACTGGGAGGCTGGCTGGTGTCTATCTGTGTAACAGAGCACCAAATGGAAAGAATAAAATCTTCATCTTCCATAGTGGGAAGTCATTGACAGAGTATAAAACAGAAATACCAAGAAGCAGCAATATAAGCACATTACTAAGAGGAAAGGAGGTAAATACCAAAACAATTAGCTAAAAGAGCTAAAAATAGTTTCCATAAGAGAAGAGGCAACAGGACTAGGGGTAAAATACTGCAAGGCTACTGGTTTTTGCAACAAGCTTTGTAGAACTGCTTGATTTTTCTAAACAATGTACATGTATAATTTTAATTAAAAAACAAAAAAACTATATTTTTAAAAGGTAGAACACTTACCAGTATACTTTTCTTGCTTTCTGAATAGAGGTAACTGTTTGGACTTCTTTTAACGTTTGCTTTGTTTTTTTTTCTGCTGATTTAAATGCCTATTTATAAGAAAAAAGTTTTTAAATAATTTGTTGACAATGTATTTAAATAACACTAAGTAAATGATAAGACAAGAAATTATTTTTAAACGTCACAAAATGGCAACTATTTACATACATACACCATATACACACAAAATAAAGATTTGTGCCTTAAATATTAAAATAATTTAAGTCAAAGGTTAATGTATACAAATATTTGCTCAATACCTACAAATTTTTAAAAGTTTCATTTGTTAACAGATACTGAGTATCTATCATACGATAGGTTCTGGGCTAGATGCTGGGACACAATAGTGAATAAGAGGAAGTTCTCACTCTCACCCTACTAGAGGGTCGAGGAGAAGACATGAATATCAAACACATAATCATTCAAATAAACATGTTAAGTGCTTCTAAGGATGCTATGAGAATATAACAAGAGAACCTAACTTATAAATGCTTATGGTCAAAGAAGGTATTTCTAAGGAAATGGCATTTAGGCTGAAGTCTGAAGGGTAAATGGAATTATCAAGGCAAAGAATAGGAAAAGCACTATAAGCAAAAAGAAAAGGCCAACTTCACCAAGAAAGTAGTGATTACACAGTAAAATGTCAAGAAATGAGGTTGGAGAG
The DNA here is from genome assembly GCF_023721935.1 of Panthera uncia. NCBI lineage: Eukaryota > Metazoa > Chordata > Mammalia > Carnivora > Felidae > Panthera > Panthera uncia. Next base: position 48,504,821 of record NW_026057582.1, on the reverse strand, counting down.
AGAGATAGAAGACAAGTCATGAGGGCTACTCATTTAACAGATACACATATTTTTAATGTTTATTTGTTTTTGAGAGAGAGCGTGCGTGAGCAAGTGAAGGAGGGGTTTGAGGGGTGGGGGGTGGACAGAGGATCTGAAGCAGGCTCTGTGCTGACAGCAGAGAGCCCCATGCCGGGCTCGAAGTCACCAACTATGAGATCATGAACTGACACGAAGTTGGACCAAAGTCGGATGCTTAACCAACTGAGACTCCCAGGCACCCCTCATTTAACAGATATTAATGTTACTATGTTCAAGGCAATATTCTAGGGGCTGGGACAAAGCAATGAACAAAACAAAGATCTTACTTTCATACAATCTACATTCTAGAGGAAAGACAGATCAACATATGTTGGGAGGGGTGTTTTTTAAGAAGAAAAATAAAGCAGAATAAGAGGGAGTGGTTGAAGGTACTACTATTCTTTTTTAATGTTTATTTGAGAGAGAGAGAGAGAGAGAGAGAGAGAGAGAGAGAGAGAGAGAGGACACCAGCAGGGGAGGGGCAGAGAGAGGGAGAGAGAGAATCCCAAGCAGGTTCCATGCTGCCAGTGCAGAGCCTGATGCAGGGCTCAAACTCATGAACCATGAAATCATGACCTAAGCGGAATCAAGAGTTGGCCCCTTAACCAACTAAGCTACCCAGGTGCCCCAAGGGTAGTACTACTTTTAGTAAATATGGTCAAAAAGGCCTGTCTGGGGGCATCTGGGTGGCTCAGTTGGCTAAGTGTCTGACTTTGGCGCAAGTCATGATCCTGCGGCTCGTGCGTTCAAGCCCCACATTGGGCTCTCTGCTATCAGCTCTGAACCGGCTTTGGTTCCTGTCTCCTACTCTCTCTGCCCCTCCCCAGCTCGCACTTTCTCTGTCTCAAAAATAAATAATAACATCAAAAAAAGGGGCACCTGGGTGGCTCAGTCGGTTAAGTGTCTGACTTCAGCTCAGGTCATGCTCTCACCATTTGTGCATTCGAGCCTGCATCAGGCTCTGTGCTGATAGCTCAGAGCCTGGAGCCTGCTTTAGATTCTGTGTCTCCCTCTCCCTCTGCCCCTCTCCCACTCAAGCTCTCTCTCTCTCTCTCTCTCTAAAAAATAAATAAACATTAAAAAAAAATTTTTTAAACATCAAAAAAAAATTTTTTTAAAGAAAGGCCTCTCTGATAAAGTCTCATTTTAGTAGACATGCCAATGAATGGAAGGATCAAACCATGGAAACTTTAAGGGAAAAACATTCTCTGTAGAAAGAGCAACAAACACAAATGCCCTGAGAAGTCAGCATGCATCACTGTTACAGGAACACCTAAGATCCCAGTGTCGCTGAAAAGAGTGTAGCAAGAGGAATGCAGGTGATTAAATTGGAGGGGAGTGGATTAAGGTAGGACCTTACAGGGCAGGAGAAGGGCTTTGACCTGTCTTGATAAGATGGGAAGCAAATGGATTTTGAACAAAGAGAAATAACTTCATTTTTTATTTAAAAGGATCACTATGGCTACTGTTTGAAGAACAGACTGTAGGGGGGAAAGGGTAGAAGGCAGAGACCCAAGAAGAGGCTACTATTACAGTCTATGTGAACAGAAATGACGGGGGCTGGGATTATTGAGAAGTGGTCAGATTCTGGTTATACTCTACAAAAGACCTACAAGGATTTGCTGATGGACTGGATATAATTTATGAGAGAAAAGCCTAGGATGACTCCAATACTTTTAACTCAAACAAAGGGAAAAAGGAAGGTGCTATTTATAGCAGGGGAAGACTGGGGAAGGAGCAGGTTTGGGGAAGAAAATAAACACTGGAAATACATATAATTACAGCAAAATTAAGTTTGAAAGTTATTTCTGAATTAGAAAACCTCATTTAAATGAAATAATTAAAGCCACTCATTTAAAGCAGAGAAAAAACAATTCACATTCACTCTAAGAAACAGTAAGTACCTTCTCAGCAGCTTCAACGGTCTTTTGTGTTTTCTTAGCAGCATACCTCTTGTGATCATAGTATCTAGAAAAATGCATTTCTCTTAATTTTAAGTAAAATTAAGCTATTAAAATTTTAAGTAAAATTAAGCTATTCTTTAGCTTTCTATTTGTTACTTCTAATTTTACACATTCAAATCATATGGAACAAATTTTGTGAATTATGCAACTTTGTTTTGTATGTTTTGAAAACAAAGTTGTATAATGCACAAAGTTAGATTTTAAAAAGTGTTTTCACCCCAAAGCACATACATACGTAATATACATACATATATTATCCTTATTATCCTGATTTATTGCAGATATTTTACTTACAATTCATACTTAACACTTACTTTTTGGCATTGGCATATGCTGACAAGCTGAGATCAACATCAACAAGTAATGGCCTATTTTTTTGAGGCTTCTGCAGCTGTTTATTCTTTTGCTTTTTCTTTTTTCCTTTTGGTGCTTCGGTTTCATTTTTTTCAACAGTGATGTCACCATCAACATCGTCATCTTCCTCCTCTGATAACAAGTATGGATTTCTATTAAAAATATTCAATAGTATTTCACTAATGTCAATGACATCACTTTTTTATTTTCAATTTTTTTCCTCAATGAAATTATAAAGTATTTGCAGTATTTAAATAGTTGCATTATTTTAATGTAAATAATGTTTTTTCTGTATCTTCAAGGATAAACTTCCAAATACAAGAGAAAAAATTTTAAATGAATACAGTGAACAATTTAACAGCAAAATAAAAACAAGCATTAACTGCTTAACTAAGAATCAAACTCACCTTAGTAGCATTGTAACATGGTTTGTTTGTAGTTTTAATTCTTTAATTGCACTTGCAACAGGGTCTCCTTGAGCTTGGGCTTCTTTCACAATTAACCCAATTTCTGTCCAATCAATCTGGTTGGCTAAAGCACTTCGAACAACCTGAATAGCTCTGTCAACTATCTGTAGGTTCATTTCTATGAGCTCTCCTTTAAGTTTGTCTATTTCCTTAAGAAACAAAAACATTTACTGTAATACCATGTTAAAGTTATGTTTTTAGTTTTTATTTTAATTCCACTTAGTTAACATACAGTGTTTTATTTAAAGTTACCATTTGTGAAATCTGGGAAAAAGCTAAACAGAATACCTGAGCCTGTTGAAGAGCTTCTAATCTGTTTTCGTGATCCTTCCGGACGTTATCTAATTTCTTCAATGCTTGTTTTTCCTTTTGTGGGCAAAACATATTTTTTAAAAATTAGTTTTCTTCTGCCTTCTGCACCTTTCCTCTCTTACATCCTGAAACTCTCCCTCCTCCACTTCAACCCCACAATGCTGTCTGAGGTTCCTGCAGTCCAACACCCAGGTCTACCCTACCCCAAAGTGTTTCAAGCTCCCAAATTACCTCTCCCCACTACCTACTTCCCATTCCCTATATAGGAATGTATTCTGACTATAAGACATTTTCTTCTTATCACATAACTGTAAAGTTTTAGGGAAATGCATTCTTAAAGAACACAAATTACCAAAAGAGCTTCTTTTTAAGTTATTGCTGCTTTTAATTTTCTCAGTATTATTTCTACAGAGTACTCTTTTTCTTAAATTAATGCCAAAAGTCTCACAGTAGTTAATTTACCTTCTATATAGCATTTTAGCATTTATCATTTGCATTTCAAGGTTATTGATTTGAGGCAAATTTTCTAACACTAGTAACAGAATCATCAGTTAATGAAGGTTTGAATCATGGGATGTAGTATTTAAAAGATTTGAATCATAAGAATGGTGACTATTAAAAGAACACACAGTGATTACTAAAATAATTCATGAATATTCTGATGCACATAAAAACATGCAATCCAATGTTACTGCTAAGTATCTGTTTACTAGCTAAAGTGCTGCCACCGTGTGGCAGGCACACTATTTAATTCACTCAACCCACCAGCTTTGAAATTGTGCTGTTAATTTTTTAAACAGAGGGGAGGGCACAGAGATTCATATAATTCCAAACTTTTGCACACATATTTCAAGAATTTATTAATATTTTTGAAAAATTAAATCCTCTTCAAATCAAGAGTGACTGTGGCTAATTTCTAAAACAACTCTGGCAATGCTCCAAAATCATGGTCAAATGTACCAAGAAACAGAGCATATTAAAACTTCCTGTGGAGTTTGAAAGCCCACTTAGAATAAAACCCAGTTTAATGAAAAATACACTTATTTGTACAGAAAGAACGTTTCCCTTTCTTTTGGCCTACTTAAAAATCTCCTTGGAACAATGTTCCCTTAACAGCAAAGGTTGAAAAGCTTTGGGTTGCTGTAATAACCCATATTATACTAGGGAATAAATAACAGGACTCACCTTCCCATTGTATTTTCCATCTTAGAGAATATCTTACGTACAGATGGAACAAACGAGGGAATGCTTTTCAACAGTGAGATCTCCCCTGGACCATTATCAGTGAGCCAAGGGATCAGGGCATTCCCATACTACTTCTGAAACGTCACCAATTCCTATATGAAAGCATCGTCTACACAGCAAATCACACCAAGCCTAGTTAGTTTAATGTTTTTAACAATACCATACCTGTTGTAAAGCTTTTAAATCTATTTTCTGACCTTCTATCTTGGAATAAAATTCATCCACGGCCTTATTTAAAAAACAGAAAAAGACAGTAACTGGTTAAAAACAAAACAAAACAGGGTCTCTACTTCAACTTAGATACACAGAATTTTAGAGTCCATTTTGTTTCATAACACTACCCAAAGAACTTGAACAGATTCCCAGAAAATGTATTATATAGCTCAAAGGGCCAAGAATCAAATTAAGTTCAAACCTTTGGTCCTTCATCTTGAAATAAAGTGACAATAAAAATTTCCAACAGTTTTTATTTGTGACTGCAATGATCTTTAATCCTCAGATACAGTGATTGTAAACCAGAAATATTTTTAATTTATCAATCAAATCAAGTTGGTGTTAATTTAATAACTCATATCATACTAACTGGTCAAAAAAACAGAATTGGAAAACCCACCTTGTCAAATGATTCAAATTCTATATATGGACATTGTGAATGTTGAGAAAACAAGAAAGGATGAAATTCCTCATACCTGCAAAACATATTTATTATATCATTCAAGAACATTAATAAATATCCAAAGTAAATTGACTCATGCCTATATGCTTACGTGAGTATGTCTTCAGTTGGTTTATCTACTTCCAAGCTTGGTTTTATTTCTCTTTTCTGAATGATGTACCCCTACAAAAATCCAATATTAAAATTCATTTCTCTTCATAGTTAAGATGTATCTTCCATGACTGATACCGATTTTATTAAACTTACAAAATTATTCTAGTTTTAAATAATCTGCTACATTTGTCTATTGATTGTATCAATTCTCAAAATGATGTTTCTAGGCTCAATAAGTATTATTAAATAATACTTTTTTTCATATGGACAAGAAAAATAAGGAATAAAGAAAATTAAAACTAGTGATTTGATAAAATGATGGGATTATCCGTGTACATTTTGCTTTTTTCTTCCTAATTTTAGATATTCTGCAACTTTAAAAAGTCAATAGCACTTTACTTTCAGGAGAAAAAGTCTTAGGTTTACTTTGTTGGTAAGAAATTTTAATTCATTTTAAAAACTGGGCAGGTGTATCTGCACTGAATTTAGCTGGAATTAATCAGAACTTCCTCTGAACTTCTAGTATAAAGTTATACTTTGAATAGGGAACAAAAACAAGATATGAGATGATTCAGAGGATGTTTACCTATTAGAGTGATGTAAATTGCTAATTTTTTAATTAAGTGCTAGCAATTAAAAAGTATTTCTCTAAATAAAACCAACCTAAGAGGAATTATTTTCAAATTCCTCAACTTTCCTGGTATGCCAATTGTGACCTGACCTAGTACTTTCTATAAAAAGAAGAGAAGAAGGGCGCCTGGGAGGCTCAGTCAGCTAAGCATGTCACTCTTGATTTCAGCTCAGGTCATGACCTCAGGGTTCATGAGATCAAGCCCCATGTCGGGCTCTGTGCTGACAGGGCAGAAGTCTGCTTGGGATTCTCTTTCTTCCTCTCTCTCTCTCTGACCCTCCCCTTGTTTGCATGCTCTTGCATGTGCATTCTCTCCCTCTCTCAAAATAAATAAACTTAAAAAAAAAAAAAAGGAACAGAAGAAAAATTATAACCCAACAGCAATTAGAAAAAAAAAACCCAAAAACCCCTAGAATAAGCATATTACAGATGTTGAATTTCCAAATTAACAAAAAACTTACATGTAGTGATCCCTAATTCACTGTGAATTCTGAAAATCTAAAAAATAAAACCACAATATACAATAGTACAATATACAATAATAATATGTGGTACTACCTTTCCACTGAAGTTGGATGTTGTTTTCATATAGTCTTCTGCTTTCTGCAGACAAACAAGTACTTTTTCAAGGTCTAACAGAACAAAATGGAAAAAAGGAATGCCAATCAAGTGTCAATTAACTATTACAAAACCATACTGAAAACAGAAAAGTGCTTATGAAATAATAACAGTGTTCAAGAAAATTAAATATAGTTACTTCATGTTTATAATCAGTATATGTAAATAAGAATATGTTTTGGCCAGCTTGTGATCCCAATAGTTTTTTACTGAATCCATCTTTACCCTCATGATGTTAAAGATACTTTGTTTATATACTAAATTCCCATATATATGTGGGCCTGTTTCTGAATTTTTCATTTTGTACTTTTTTAAAAACTATTAGGTTCTTAATATACCTTTATCTGTAAAAGGGTTATTCTCCATCACTACTACTATTTTCCAAACATTTCCTGAACATTTTCACATGCTTTTATTCCACAGTATTTATTTAAAAAACCAGAACACTGCAATTGCAAAAACAATACCACCTGTTGGCATTTTGATCAGGCTTGCACTGAATTAGTATGTCAAACACAAAATCACTCACTAAAACATTAATTTGTATTTTTAAACATAAAAACGTTTACAGCATAAAAACTAATATCCCCAAATCTTAACTGATATGTAATCCCAAAATATAAACACGAAGAATATATTTTTGTAATTTTACATGAGAATCTGCAAATAAATTTGTCAAAAGTCAAGTCTTCCTTTTCCCTTATATTTCCTCTAATTTTTTACTGTCCTAATCTGGCAATTTAGTTAGATTCCCTTAAGTAGTTACAAAAGCCTAATTCATCACATAGACACACTACAGTTCTTATAGAATTAAAATGCATGAATAAAACTATTACTAAAAGCACTCCCAACTTCCTAGTCAGAAGGTGAATAACTCAACTACATCAAGTGTTATACCAGATCCTACCTCAAGTATGGTAACCACTTCAATTATTCAGGGGAAGGAGAATATTGTAAAGTTGAAAAGTACTAAGGTAGGTCAAGAGACTGAACTGTGAGTTACCAGGGATAAAGTGCCACATTAGAGCAGGAAGGCGGATAGAACATTCATAGACCTGGGGCGCCTGGGTGGCTCAGTTGGTTAAGCGTCTGACTCTTGATTTCGGCTCAAGTCATGATCTCACAGTTCATGGGATCAAGCCCCATGTCCCTTTCTGCCCCTCCCCTGCTCGCATTCTTTCTCTCTCAAAATAAATAAATAAATAAATAAACAAACAAACATAAAAAAAATTAATAGATCAAATATTTTATAGTTTTTACAGATTTACTACCTGCTCACTTTTATTACTTTCCCAGAAAGAATTTTCATAGTTTTTTAAAAAAGGAAGTACATGAAACATGAAAATGGGCAAAAATTGTAGCATGCAGGCATACCTTTACTTTCAAATTTTTCATCCACTTTGACATTGCCAGAGAATCCATTTTCTATAAGACAGTGTTCAATGAGAGCTGGTCCATAGGCTATAAAAGCAGAAGATATTATTTTTAGTATTCCCCTATATAATATCCAAAATATAATACGAAATTTACATCCCAATATAAATATCTACTCAGAAGTCAATGAAAATAACAATTTACTTATTTTGCTTTTTATGATTTTATGATTTTATTTTTTTACTTTACTTATTTTGAAATGTAATTAGAAATGATAATTCAAGTACTTACAAAAATTTGAGACTACAACTGCAGAAGTCAGTGCATAAATTTTATAAGAATTTAATGGAATTGAGCCACATATAAAGGATTTCAAATCAGGAATGAAAGATTGCTTTAGCATCCAAAAACTGGTTAATACAATACCCCATATTAATAAATTAATTTTAAAAATTCAAACTTAACAATTTTATGTATGCTATACTAACAGTTGGAAAGCTGTAAGGGTAACTTATTAATGCATTCTAATTTCAGAAGAGAGGACAAGTGACTCCCTAATGCCCAGTAACTGAGGATACCTGCCTGCCCAAGTCCTCTCCAGACTCATCAGTATAGGGATGAGTAATGATTTTTCAAGTATAAATTTATTGGATTATCTTTATCCTGACTGAAAGTACCTGACAGATTCTGGGGTACCCTGAGACACACCAATTAAAAACAAAAACAAAAACTCAAGTGGTTATTAAATCAAAGATTCACAATGAAAAGAAAACACAATTTCTCAGAATAGTACACTAGCACTAAAATGCTAGATAACATACTATCAGTTTATTTAGCTGTATTGCTTTTAAATAAAAGCTAACACATAAAGGTCAAACTTCATGTGGTATAACAAATTCCTCTTTCCTTAAAAATAAATTCTTATTTATTCAAAAGATAATTTTAAGCTCCCTTCTACATTATCAAGTTGTTGTAATACTCTCTTAAGTTATAAAAGATTTAAATATATTCCTGAAAACTACATTTTCTTGCAAACATTTCATTGCTCTATTTAGGCTTACTCACGAAGTAATGGATTAAGAACTCTCTTCAGTAGTTCACCTTTAGGTGCACTGGCTATTATTTCAGTCAGTCTGTGAAAACAAAATTGACACGCCTCTCATTATCTTTTATTTAATAAAACTTACAGCAATATTCATATTTACAATTCTTTCATTTCCATCAAATTGCCTAATCATCACAATACTCTAACATACAAGAAGAATTAGTTCACTTTGTAGGTAAGAAAATGGGTCATAAAAGTAATTTACCCAAGGGTAGTAGGTTCCTGAGCAGCACACTAGGACCTGAAACCAAGTCTTCTAAGAAAAATCAATACTTTTCAACTTAGTCATATTGTTTAATGAAAATGTGCCCATATGTGTTAAGAAAGAGATGTTCCTATATAACAGGTAAATGTTTGTAGAGCTTGGTGATAGATCTTAATACCTGGAATGGCTTTACCTAATTATGCATTTAGTAAGAGCTCTTAAGGATGCTGTTTGGCCACTCTGATCCCCAGATCAGCAGCACAAACATCACCTGAGAACTTGTAAGAACTGAAAATTCCTGGGCTCTACACCAGATCCACTGAATCAGAAACTGGAAGCAGGGGCAGGATATGTTTTATCAAGCCCTCCAGGTGAATGTGATGCATGCTAAACTCTGAGAACCTCTGCTATCGCTATTAGCAAAACCTTCCAGCCAGAAGAGTACCTAAAATCAGCACCTTATCCCACGGTACTCCCTTTTCTTAGCTAAACAATTTCCATTTGTACTCTGTGCAAGATAGCCATCTGTCTTCCCACAGAATAGCTAGTAAGTTCCCTCACTTTACCAAGAAATCATCAACACCTGAAGTAACACCAGATTTAGATTAAAAAGACACACAGCTGCTACTTGCAAATGAGGTTTAATTGCTTACATGCACTTTTAAATAGTTCAAGCAGTCCAAATTTAGTTATTTTATGCAAATGAACAAAATATTTTATGTGACAGTTCTTTAATATTCTGACATATGATCTATTTTACTTTTTAATACAACATGAAATGAGTTTAGAAACAAAACATGTTACCTTTCCAAAGTAAGCAAAGGTTCAGCAGCTCTAGCATGATCAACTGGGTAGCGTTCACGAACAGCAAATTTAACATCATCTGACTCATCAGTTCGAAATCTTAGTATATTCAAAATTAGGTACTCATAATCTGTAAGAACAATGTTTCCCTGTAATAAAATAAAATATAATTTATTGCTTTTCCCAATCATTCTTGAAACTTCTTAAAAAGTGAGAAAGAAAATGGGGTCTCTTAAAAACCTGAATCAAAGCTACAATGAAGTTAGAAACAAAAAGCACTTGAGTCACATCTAAACAGTGCTCCTTGCACTTGTCCATCATAGACTGAAATAAGATAAATAAAGGACCCCAAGTTTGAAACATAATGAAGGAATATAAAGCAACTTTAAACTCACTGTCTGATCGTTCTACTGAAGTCACTAATGGAAGTACAACAGTTATCACCTACTTTTCACAACTTTGCTTTACACCGCCCTGCTTTTACAAAAGTCCTACATTAATACCGGTCTTCACTGACCGAAAGAAATCTGAAATTAATTTTCACTTTTATGAAAATAAGGCAAAAAACAAAAAAAAGCACTCAGTTTGTTTGGCAGTGACCTGTTATAGAGTCAGCAGGCAACTCAAGCAGTGAGTCAAACCCCATTCCCTGGGAACTTAACTCAGCATTTCAGCATCAAGCCATCATAGCTTTGAACTGTGAGCATCTGTGCTTTACCTCTACTTATTTTGTGCATCTATTAGTAAGATATGTCCTTAAAGTATCAGAAAAGCCTAAGAGAAGGTATTTTCTGGGGATGTTCAAAAGGTTTTCTATATAAATTGGTGACAACTGCTTCTCTGCTTTATGCCATTTCAGCTTACAAAAGTTTCCATATGAACGCTCTACTTTCGGAGAGCAGGAGAAACCTGTAGTCAGTTAACACCTTGATGATCACCAGCTAAACTTACTGTTGTCCTTGCAGGAGGTAGGTCTACAAATACCGTGGCTTATTAAAAACAATTCAGAACAGACAGATATTTCAGAAACCAAATGAAGAGATATTTATACTTTCATCTGCAATTTGTCTTTGGATAGCAATAGTTATCTGGCAAAATCAATACAGATAGTTACACTTCATACCCACGTGGTTCCACACTTGTAATGTAGCCTAATGTAAGAACTCCATAAAACCAAAAGCTATATGCTTAAAGATATTCACTGCAGTTTATTTCCAATAGAAAAAAATGGAAACAGCCTAAATGTAAAAATTGAGGAAATTGCTGAATTATGATATATCAACCTAACAAACTATTTAAAAGCTGTTAACTTATGAAGACTGTTTTGAAAAAGTAGGAAAATGTTTATAATCTTAAGTAAAAAATAGCAAGACACAGAAAAAAATCTGTATCCTAGGAAGTGGAAAGCAAATATATGGAAAAATGAAAGTATCTATTAAAAAGTTAAGATTAGGGGTGTCTGGGTGACTCAGTCAGTTAAGCGTCTGACTCTTGGTTCCAGCTCAGGTCATGATCTCACTGGTCTGCAAGTTCAAGCCCCACCTTGGACTCTGTGCTAAGCATGGAGCCTACCTGGGATTCTCTCTTTCTCTTTCTCTCTTTCTCTCTTTCTCTCTTTCTCTCTCTCTCTCTCTCTCCTCCCCCACCCCATCCCTCTCCCTGACTTGCAGTCTCTCTCTCAGAAAAGAAAAGAAAAAGTTAACTGAAAAGCAAAGTTTGGGTGAGGGCTTGGAAAGAAGTCCACATAGTGTCTGACTGAAGAAGATGTAATTTAACGTGACTGGCAAAACAGACCCAGCCATAGAGCCTGGCACAGAGAAGGTGCTCAATAAATGTTTGTTGAATCAAAGCGTGCAGTTATCAAGAATATCTGGCAGATTCCAGCAAGGCAGTTACTTTCCTGAAAGTGTTTTTTGCCTTAAACCAGGGTTTCCCAAAACTATTCTGTAAGATGGTTCCCCCCACCTCCATAAAAAAAGAACTCTGAGCAAATAAAGTTGGAAATTCTGTGTAACATATCCTTCTCTAGGGGATATACACATCACATTATTGCATTAAAGGCACTGATAAGTCCCAGAGTTTAAAAAAAAAAATTTTCCCCCTTTATTCTCAAAGGCCCTCAAATTTTAATGGCTATGGGACCTATTTTTCTAGGTACACCTATTATCTAGGGAAGGTAGTATCTAAGAAACATACTTTGGGAAATACTGTGCTTGACTCTGATGTACTCAATAAACTACTTTCTGACCTTAACTTACTTTCTCCAGCATCCTTCTTGTTGGAATTTTATTGCAAATTAATAAACTGAGTTTGTTAAATGAATTTGAGCAGCAATCACCTCTTTAACCAAGGTCTGATCAATTCTAGATAAACCATACATCAAAATTCCAGACATGAAGCCTAGGAGATCAAACCCTGGTATAAAGAGAGGGAAGAGCAATCTTCAAGATCTACTGTAAGAGTCAACCAACCTACCTCTCTTAAGTATCACAATAACTGCTGACAATTCCCAAGCACATACTTTCATGTATAAAATCCTTAATCTGTATTTCCAACTCATCAATAACTGGACCTCTGAAACCTAGGCAGTATGCATACTAATAGCTCAAACCCCTCAAAATAGAAAGGCCCTAAATGCAATGGGGTATCCTGGATTGGATTCCAGAACACAAAAAGGGTATGTACTACAAAAACTGGTGAAATCTAAGAAAAAGTCTGCAGTTTAATTAACAGTAATGTGTCAGTGTTAACTTCTTAGTTTTAACACATGTACTGTGATTATGTAAGAGGTTAACATTAAGAAAAATGAAATGAAGGATATACAAGAACTTTTCATATTATCTTCACAACTTTTCTATAAATCCTAAATTATTACAAAATGAAAAGGTTGTTTACATTTTTTTAATTAAAAAAAATTTTTTTAAGTTTATTTATTTCTTCTGAGAGAGGGAGGGAGCATGAGCAGGGGAGGGGCTGAGAGAGAGAGAGAGAGAGAGAATCCCAAGTAGCCTCCACACTGCCAGTGCAGAGCCAGACGCAGGGCGTGAACTCATGAAACCGTGAGATCATGACCTGTGAGCCGAAACCAAGAGTCCTATGCTTAACCAACTGAGCCACCCAGGTGCCCCTAGATTTTTTTTAATAATAGCAAAGATTACACAAAATCATTGTATGCAAAGAATTTTTACATATCATTAAGGTCTAAGTTTAAATTGAAAAAGGAAAAAAAAAAATGGAAAGGTCCGTGCCTGGTACATAAGTTTAAATTTAGAACGTAAGCATATTGACTGAAACCTAAGCATGCCTTCAGTTACATTCTAGAGATTTTTTCCTCCCACAGATGAAAAAAAAAAAAAAGGTGTTTGGGTTTTTTGTTTGTTTGTTTTGACGGTGGTGGGAAGAGGGGAAGGAGATCATAAATAAGACACCATACATAACAGTGGTTACCTTGGAATGAGGAAATGGTTTGGGCTAGGAAGGGTAAGACTTTCCATTTTAATTTTATGTACTTCTCTATATACTGAGAATGTATTCATGAACTACTTGATAAACATATCTAATTTAAATGGTAGTCTAGATAATTCCAACCAATGTCTTACTGAGAAACAGAAAAACTGGACAAAATACACAAAGCTTGTATTTTAAGAAATCAAAAATGCAAGCAAGACAGGAAACCTTCACAGGACCAAAACCTAGGAGAAGAAAACTCAGAAAGATGAGTCACACATGGGGGCTACTTTTCCCCTAGGATCGTTTGTCTAACAGTTAAGAAACAACTGATAGGCTGAGAAGCTGAGCATAAATTTTGATAGACTCACGGGACAACTAAGGGGAATAAAAACTGGAGTTCAGAGCCCAAGTGAAAGGTGACTGGGGCAGTGGCAGGGGCAGATATCCTGATAAGTCCTGAGAAATCCAGTTCTGAATAGTGACTCATAAAGGTTGCTTCTTAAGGGAAGGTGTGAACCAGAAATATACCAGATTTTCCAGGCCCAACTTCTAATCAATTCAATTTTTGATTGGAGTAAGGTAATCTGGAATTAGCTGTACCCTTAGCCACTTGTCAAAAGCAATTATCTTCTCTAGAGAAAGACAAGTCATTCTGGATCTCAGACTACAACTACTGTTTTTTCTACTCAGTTCCTGGCACAAAATGAAATAACCAGGCATGTGAGGAGACAAGACAGTGTAATTAAAATCAAAAGAAACAACAGACAATAAAAAGAGCAATTCCAAGTGATTCTTGTCTGGTAGCAATAAAATTAGTGAATTGGAAGACAGATCAAAGAAAATCGGGCTGAATTTCCCAAAACTGATGAAAAACATCAACTCAGATTCTAGAAACCCTATGAACCCCCAAAAGATAATTACAAATAACTCAACTAGGCACAGCACAGCAAAAATACTGAAAACCAAAGACAAAGAGAAAAAATTTTAAAGCATCCAGATAAAAAGGCCAGATTACCTTCAAAGGAGCTGACAGATTTCAGTAGAAGTAACAGTTGCCAGAAGACAATAAACTATTATTGTAACTGTCAAAATTTATTTAACTAATGAATAATAAAACCACTAGATGGTAAAACTGGTTGTAAGAGAAATGAAATAAATGAACTATTTACAATGAGAATAATTGTGTAAGATTGTCAATTCAAGGCAGTAAGACTGTAACCACTGAGGATATCTTTTCTTTGGACAGATACAATTTGAATCTCTACTGGATCAAATAACTTTCATTGCTATCAGGCAAGAATCATTTGCATTGCTATCAGTTTTCTACAAGTTAAAGTCTACACTTAAAGAACTGTAAAAAAACAAAACAAAACAAAAAACCCTAATCAATAGTAAACAGCAAATTCAAGATACACAACTCTAGAGGAAAAACTAACCCCCATAAGTGCCTGCTAGACAACACCCAGCAGGGTACTAAAATGACAGTTTGGTCCTTTTTGTCTCTTTCCAAATTTTAGATACTTTTTTACAGTCCTTTCTCATCATAACATCTAAAATTATTTTGATGACAAATATACATAAACACAAGCTACTCTCATTGCATCTTGGCCTGATTTACATAGGTCCAGCAAGAAATGTTAAGTAACATAAATATATCTCCTCAGATATAGTCAGCAAATCTAGAGTCACAAGGTATGAAGCAATTACTAAAGCCATAATAATCACTGCTGCCTGGAGAATTCGTAAGAAATCTGGGATTTTATTTTCAAAAGTTTTCTATTATCCCAGAGACTTAAAAATTAGTATTTGAAACCAAACAAAAATCACTACTGATTGTGTCAGCGGTAGACCTATAAATACAGGT
Source organism: Panthera uncia (assembly GCF_023721935.1). NCBI lineage: Eukaryota > Metazoa > Chordata > Mammalia > Carnivora > Felidae > Panthera > Panthera uncia. Next base: position 48,489,599 of record NW_026057582.1, on the reverse strand, counting down.
AAATTCCTCTTTAAAGTTATTCAGATCTACAGTTATTCAAATCTATTCAAATTCTTTACCACCAATAGGCTAGGATCATATATGCCACAGAATAGGTAAAAGATCAGTTTCTCAGGATGTTTTGTGGACACTGCTTCTACATATAAAATATAACCTTTGTCATACCTAGTTAAGTGAGACTTATTCACAAATATGACACCCTAAGTTTGACCTAGTTTGCACAATTTGCCTTATTATATCTTGGTAAAAAGAATTACAAATTCTTATTGAACCTATGTAAACATACACATTGCCATTAGCTGTAAAAAAAAAAAAAAAAAAAAAAAAATCTCAGTAAAAAATCTCATTTGTTCCTAAATTCTAAAGGATCAATGAGAGCAAATCACCATTTAATTATATATCATTCCAGTTTGCAGAAGTACAGACTACTAAGGATGAAGAGAAAGGTAAAGGGCTCTATCATACATCACCATAAAATACTCATCATAACACCAAAAATATTCTAGAAAATAACTAACCACAATTAGATTCTCTCCAGTTTATTCAGTCCTGTGTAATTTATTCTGATCACCCTAGAACACAGGTTAGCACTCTATTTTCATGGAAGCACTTGCTTCTAGATTAAAATGAGTCTTATAAATCCTACCTTGGCCCTCTGATATATTTTGGTATTTGTCTACACACTATTGGCTCATACAACATGAGTCTATAAGAGCAGAGGCCAGCAAACTTTTTTACAAAGCAAACTCTGTAAAAGGCAAGACAGTAAACATTTTAGCATTTGTGGCCACATATGGTCTCAGTTGCATATTCTTTTTTGTTTTTTAAGAGCCCTTTTTAAAACATAACCATTCTTAAGCTCACAAGCTTTGTAAAAAGGGGCCACAGGCTGTAGTTTACCAACTCCCATTTAAGAGTATCTGGTATGTCCTTCTACCAAGGTTCTGAACCTGACTTCTTTGTTGAAGACCCAATTTATAATGACAAAATTATAGGGACAGAACAGATTGGTAGTTGTCAGGAGGGAGGGATGGTGGGAGGAAGAGGAGTGGGTGGGTATGACCATAAAGGGGTATCACCAGGAAGATCTCTGTGGTAATGGAAAAATTCTGTATCTTGATTGCAGTAGTGGTTACATGAATCTACAAAGGTGGTAAAATGAACAGAACTAGATGCATACATTGTACCAGCATCAATTTCCTGACTTTGATATTGTACTATAATAACGTAAAATGTAACAACTAAGGGAAACGGACATCTCTATCTCTGCAACTTCCTGTGAATCCACAATCATTTGAAAACAATAAAGTTTTTAGAAAAATTTTTTAAAGAGGGTATCACACAAATTTCAATTGACCACTCACTACCTGAGACCACACACAAAAATCAATTTCAGATGGGCTACAGCTGCTGTTCCCTGCCCATATTTTACAGTATAATAGTATTACACAGATAATTAACAATACAACAATGAATTATCCTTCATCTCACCACCCAAATTTAACTTACCCTATCATAGAGCTCAATGATTAAGTGATAAGCAGCTTCATCACTTCCAAATTGAAAATCTACAATTCTATCCACACCAAGTTGTTTTGCACTGACTAATCGCCGACTCTTCAAATGTTTTCGGCACTAGTGGGAAACAGAAGAAAAGGGCATTCATATAGAAGTGAATTCCTAACCATTTGGTATTGGCTTGTAAATAAGCTTCCTCTTTTCATTTCCATCAAGAATAACATTTAAAAAATAGTAAACAAAAGCCTGCAGATGATAATCAAAGGAAAAACACTTTCTGTCAGGACTCTGACTGCTAACTCTGAAACAGTATTTTGTACTTTGCCCTATAGAGAAAGGTACTGTTGTTTATATCACTGCTAAATCTCTTTTTCTTACCCTGATGACCTCACTCAAAGCCACAACCTTTTTTCATAAAGCCTCTTTCCAGTCTCATCTTTTAAGGATCCCAAATTTCCTTTGTGTTCAATATTAATTAGTGGTTTCCACCAAACTTCCATTTCAAATACAAATTCTGAACCATGAGTTTATTGGTATTCTGTAAGTTCGCCTTCAACGTACATCCAATTACCTTCTATTCCCACAAATGTATTAATATAGCCCAGACAGAATTTTTCTGGTACTGTCTCCAAAGCTTTTGACCAACTTAGCTCAAATCCAAATATAATAACTCTTATTCCTTATCAAATCCCATTCTTCCTATCCCTAGTCATGATGTTCTTTTCTTATTAGCAATTAAAATACAATTAACGTTTTAAACCCAAATATAAATTACTTGGTCAACACCTATTGCTTTAGATTATATGTACCATCCTTTAGTACAAATATTTAAGTATAATATGAACCAGAAACAAGACTACTCTGTAGTGCCTAAAAATTCTTACCACTGTTTCTAATTCTTTAATTTGGAAGGTTGCTTACTCAAGACCAGTAAGAAAGAATGCTTTCAAGACTCAAATTCAAGATAAATTTTACAGAGAAGCTAATATAAATTCACCTTTAAAAATATATACAATCATTTTTAGAACCAATGCCAACTCTTTCATAACCAAGAAGACTTCTTCTCCAGACCTAATAGTTCAAATTGACGAAAATTCTCATTTTATGTACTTATACATTCAGGCAGATATAATAAGCCTTTTCAAACTTCTAACAATCTCTCCCTCCTATATTCAATAGTTCTAAGAGTGGTCTATAACGGTTTTGATTTAAACAGTGACCTACATATAGGGCTATTTTTAAACTCCCAGGGGAAAATCACAATCCTCCCAGAGGCCCCCAGTAGTATTTTTATTCAAGAAAAACAAAGTTAAAATGGAGATAAAAGGCATCCTTGAAAGGAACAGAAATCCACACCATGGAATGGAGAAAAGGGAAGATTACTTATCATGAGTATAGATGGGCATACAGTACATACATAATGTTTGTTTTATTTATTTCCCTATTAGCAGCTTGGTGAAAACAACAGTGCCACAAAGCTATCACTGGCATCCCCAAATGTGAGAATGAAGAACAATCACTGTGATTTGCCACAACTGAGCATGACTGTGCCATACAAAGGTAGCAGCTCTTTATTTTAAATTATTTATCATGTGCTTAACACTGTGTCTGCTCCATTGAAGGGTATCTCTCTATATACATTTAGATTAACATGTACACCTAACTCATAAAATTCTAACTTTTTTTTTTTTTTTTTTTTTTTTTTTAAGAGTGTTTGGCCTCCTATTGGTATAGCCTGATTTGGGGATTTTTACACAATCCCAGTATCATGTATCTTATCATCTGTAAAACTATAACCGTTCTTCATATCCACTGACATATTAAACAGCTCAAAATATACGTTATTAATTTATTTTGAAAAATGCTATACAAATACCAAGTGTCACCATTATTAAGGACAATTCCCAAAAGAACCATTTGGGGTTACTATAAATTAAACTTTTTAAGAGTTTGATAATTTTGTGACAGGCCTTGTGATTTGGGAAACACTTACCTAACTTGTAATCCAAAACAGATTCTAAGTTGCTGGGGATAAGATTCTTCTCTGTAAAGCCTCTAATGAAATAACACAATGCCAAAACAAATAAATTTCTGAAGGAAAGTGAGGAGGAGAGGAAGAAGGAAATTAATACATATGGAGCCCTAATATGTGTCAGGCATTGTGTTAGGTGCTTTACATGTTACTTCAAATAATCCTCACCAATAACCCCATGAGGGAGTTATTATCCGCATTCTACATTTAAAGAAACTAAGTTTCAAGAGGTTAAGTTACTTTTCTGGGTTATAAAATTATTTAGCGGCAAAATCATTAATTCAAAGTTAGGTATATTTGATTCTAATGTCTTTCTTCTGTACCACATAAACTTTCAGTATCTTTGTTATGCCAATAAACGGACAGGTAACACGTCCACAAATGCAGACTCTCTGTTTTAATAGAAAAAACAAAACAAGACAAAAGCAAAGAGAGAAGTGAAAAGTAAAAAGATATGATTGGTAACATACTAATGTCATTGACTATTTCAATAAAATACAGATTGGCAGCTCAAAAGTGAGCTGCAGAAAACTAGGAAAAGGTTAAGGGGGGGCATATCACAGAAAACCAAGAATACTAGAAGATAGGATATGAATTCAGAAATTTGGGAATCATAAAAGGTAAGAAACTAATGAAAATGATGCTTTAGAAAAATTAACTCTGGTCTAACAAAGAACTGTTTTGATAGCAAGAAGTATACTGCAATTCAAAGGACTTTATGGGAATGTTATACAAGTTGAAACTAGAATAATGACTGTGAGAACTGAAAGATCTAGAGCATACTGGGGTGTGAAGGGTAACAGGGAGAAGTCAATAAATGTCTACTTTATTCATCCCAGTATCTATCAACTATTTTATCTATACTTTATTCATAATAGTGAAGGAAAACCAAACATTTTAAAACTTAAATTGTTAGCGACCAATATCAGGGCCTTAAAATTTAGCTTCAAGTATAACTTAAAGTTTACCTTCATGGCAAAACTAGATGGCATCATATTCTTAGGCCACTCAAATTCTGTTGTGTGAATTCGTATGCCAGATTCAAGTAAAAGTGTAGCTTTAAAGTCTGGTCTGTGGAAGAAAGAAGTTAAATTTTTCTTTAAGGCATTTGTCAATGCTAACTCAATAAAACAGACTAAAAGTGCAGTTTAAAAAAAAATCAATAATCTCATATTTAATTACCAAAGATCAAACAAGCCTGTAAAATGCTCTTACTTTTGAAGACGAATAAGATAGGTCTTATTATCCACATCATAAACATTGTTTACTCTCATTCCTAGTAAGCTGCAAGAGAAAGGAAACACGTAACAACATGTGAAATACAAAACTTCACTCAAATTAAAGCCGCAGGAGGAAGCAGGGCCTTCAAAGAGGGGATCTTCAACTCAAAGGATATGGAGTCAACCAGGGAGCAGAGTGAAGGCCACCAGGCATTGAGCCCAAAAGAAGTGTAACTTCTTAAGAACAAAAGTTAAGACAAAAAGAGCAGTCCTAGGAACACCATGCATTGCCCTGCGTCCTTGAAATGACCCGATATTTCTAAGGAAATATCTAACCCCCTTTATTACAAAAGAAAAAAAAGGTAACAAAACTCTGGGGAAAAAAATGGCAAAGCTCACACAGCTGCATAACAGAAACCAGATCAGAATGTTACTTTCAGCTAAAACGCCAATATTCCGTCTCCTAGGAATGAGGAGGAGTGTCAAAGAAACCAGGCCTCCGGTCTGGAAACCCCTGAGGCAAAAGACTGCTGGGCACCCCGGCGTCTACTTGGTGTCTGGTGTCTTAATAAAGGTTCGCTGCCAGACCGGGGCAACTCAGGCCAACAAGGCGAGAGCTCGGCGAGGGCCCCGCCAAAGCCTGACACAAGATCCAGCGAGACAAGCAGCCCGGGAGTGCGGGGTGTGGGGCATGCGGACGCTGGGGTCCCCAGATATCCCGAGGGCCACGGGAAAGATGTCACGCGCTCACCCACCCAGGCCTAGCCAGGTCCGCAGAGGAGCACTGGGGGATTAAGTGGAAACATCAGGCTGGTCTTTTTTTCCACCACGGGGCACCGGCGTCTGCCTTCTGCATTCCCCGCAAGAGCGTAGTCACCTATCGCTCAGTACCTGGCATTCAGCTCCGCGAGTACCGCGCGGAGGTCAATGGTGCTGAAGCGAGTCTTCATGGCGAGGTCTGAGGGTCGCTACCGCAGTTTTCTCCACTGACTCCCTGACTCAACGCCGCTACTCTTATGCGCAGGCGCACTTGGCCGAAATCTACGGCCGCGCAGAAGACCCAATATTCCTTGAAGCGAACGTGTTTGCGTCGCTTTTCTGAAGAATTGGAATATCAAGCCGCCGTCAGCTAGCTTTTCGTTATACCAAAACAATTAGACATAGATCCGAACCATTCTCTTGAAACTGCATTCCTTCCTGGAAAGCTGACGGACTAGTCCGGTCACCTTTCCCTCTTGTGTTTCAGGACTCAAGCTGGCCTCCCTAGCGACCTCTGCTGGTCATAACAATTTATGATGAGAGTACTGGGAGGATTTCCCCCAAATGGGCGGTAGGGTTCGGTATGCAAGAGCAATGAGCCCATTCCATTCGGTTAACTGGACGAGTAGAATTTTGAAATATAACGAAACGAACTACCCTACAATTACCTACAATTACCCTCAACAATAAAGGCGAAGAAACGTTCAAAAAAGAGCTCCTATTTTGATGGACGCTCTCCGAAGAGCGTTTTGCGATGTCTTGTGGGATTTTCGTCTAACCTCGGTCTTGGCATCCCCTTGCCTCAGCATAGTACCTGGTATACAATAGGAACTCCGTAAACGCTTGGCAACCTGAATATTCAGGTGTTTTGCTACATAATGTTTTGAAATGAGATACAAAATAATAGAAGATTGCCCCACCATGGGGGACTCGTGGGGTAGTAGGAAAACTGCCAGGCAAGAATGCAAGTATGCCACTTCTCGTTGTGTTACGATAGATACAAGGAAAGAACGCAAAAGAGACAGGGTCTCGCTATGTTGCCCAGGCTGGAGTGCAGTGGCTATTCACAGGCGCGATCCCACTACTGATCAGCACGGGAGTTTTGACCTGCTCCGTTTCCGACCTGGGCCGGTTCACCCCTCCTTAGGCAACCTGGTGGTCCCCCGCTACCGGGAGGTCACCATATTGATGCCGAACTTAGTGCGGGCACCCGATCGGCATAGCGCACTACAGCCCAGAACTCCTGGGCTCAAGCGATCCTCCTGCCTCAGCCTCCCGAGTAGCTGGGACTACAGGCGCGCGCCACCGCGTCCGGCAAGGATCCTGAGCCTAGGAGGATTCTCCAGCCTGCCGGCTGCAAGTCGTCACAATTTCCAACAGCAGAAGGCGACTGTAAATTCGAAGGGCGCCGATGCCGTTTCAGAAGAAACCGGGAATTGTAGATGCTAAGGGGTGCTGCCATAAGACATATGGTACAGGGCATTACTGCATCGTAGGGCACAGTAAACCATGCTGAAGAACTCAAAATGTTAAATAAACCATTTGGAGAGTTTAGGAAAGAGTGGGAGCCAAGTTTGTGCTCCAAACTGCAAAAATGAGAGGTCCGGCTAGACATAAACAATACTAAAGTTATTATGTTGGCTCTGAAGGCATCCCCAAAAGATCGCCTAGATATCTTGCATAAAAACATACGAGTAAAACTCCACAGTGAAAGGGACGACACTCAGGTGTTTCTTTAAAAACAAAAACTGAAGTACTCAGCAAAACTCCCTCCTTAGGGCACTAGACCGATAAGATAGGAGCAGGAACACTAAGTAATACAGGGAACGTCTGCCTATCAACTAATTAATTCATTTCTTCTGCTTTGTCTGTCAAGGAAAGTGGGCATCAGAAAGAGCATGCAAGAAAATACTTAAGGGAGAGAAGTAGATCAAGATAAGAGTTAAAATGACCAGAGAACTGCATCAATTACTATTGAATTCTATCATTCTAGTTTTTGAATTTCTTTGAGAAAATTCTGAACCAGGAATACTTGAGGACTTGTTGGGGGGAAAAGAGAAAACAGGAGGTGGGTAAATCATCTGATTTTCAAAGAGTAGATAAAAGTGACTATTTGAAACCACAAACAGATGCTATTAACATTTGGCCCAACCAAAAATTTAGAGAAAATTATTAATGGGTGACTTATGAGCACCTAGAATCATGATTCTCGAACCTTAGTGTGCATTCAGTAATTTCTGTAGAGATAATTAAAGCTAATTCCTGGGCACCACACCCAGAGTTATTCATTAACTTTGGCTCAAGGTATCTGCATTTTTCGCTGCCAAGATGAAAGGGGCCTCTGGCCCATACTTGAAAGTTCATTGATCTCTAGAAGATGAAGTGGTGATCACTAGGAACCAATGTAGTTTCACTTAAAATAAGATATTTAATCTTACTTTCTACTCAATTCATGGAAATATTCTATATGTAGTCTTTGAGATTTTTTTAAATTTGAGGTAAATTCACTAACATAAAATTCACCATTTTAATTCATCATTTTAAAGTGCACAATTCAGTAGTTCTGAAAATATTTACAATGTTGTGCAACCATCTCTGCTATCTAGGTCCATAAAATTAGGGTGCATTTGTCACTTAAGACCTACCCACCCACTTTGGAAGTTTCCAGTGGACACTTTTCACCACAACAGTGAGAAATAAATTTGTGAGGGGAGCCTCAGCATCCTTGAAGAGCTCCGCGATCACATTTGTCTGTAGGCCAGAACCTCCTGTGGGGAACTGTTGCTACTAGTTTGGGAATCCTAAATGCAATGGGAATAACTGGATGGTGAATTGTCAGGGTCCAAATGGCAGCATTCCATCCCCAAAGGCAAACTGGGTATAATTACCATAGTGGGCAGCAAAGTCAAAACAGCAATCAGATTTGTCTGACTGGAGACCTGTTATGCTGTCTGTTTGATCATGGTGTTCCTAGCAGAAAAATATATGGGAAGCCTACTAAATTCTCACTTGATCCATATAAGAGGTCTAGCTCAAGTGAACCAAAATCTAGCCTGAATCATAAAAAGTCATAGCCCTTCAATCAATTTCCAGACTTGATCAAGTTTACAGGCCCAGCGCCCCTTGAAAGAAAGGGAGTCCAGGTCCCCTTAAGGAAGGACCCTAGTAAACTTCCAAAAGTTTATACTGTTAATCTCTCTCTTAGTCTTCCCCAAGGGGACCTATGAATGTTTAACAGGGTAACTATGCTTTGGGATAAAAAGAAATGGTCAGTAAATCATAAAACTGAGTGTTTTTATTTTATTTTTGAGAGAGTATGAGTGGGGAGGTACAGAGATGTGGGGGACTGGGGCGGGGGGGGGGGGACAGAGTATTCAAAGCAGGCTCTGCACTGACAGCAGTGAGCCAGATGAGGGACTCAAACTCATGAACAGTGAGATCATGAGCTGAGCTGAAGTCGGATTCAACCAACTGAGCCACCCAGGCACCCCTGAATCATAATTAAAAAAAAAAAATCCCTTTTGGGGATTGCTGGACACTGACTCTGACCTGACCCTAATTCTGAGACACCCAAAATGTCACCTTGGTCCACCAATCAAAGTAGGGGCTTATGGAGGTCAGGTGATAAATCAAATTTTAGCTCAGGTCTGCCTCACAGTGGCCCCAGTGGATCTCCAAATCTACCTTGTGGTTATTCCCCAATACTAGAATGTATGATTGGAATAGACATACTCAACAACTGTCAGAATACCTACACAGCTTCTCTGGCCTGTGGAGTGAGGGCTATTATGGTGGGAAAGCTCAAGTGGAAACCACTAAAACTGCTTCTACCTAGGGAAATAATAAACCAAACACAATACCACATTCCTGGAAGGGTTGCAAAGATTAGTGCCACCATCAAGGACTTGAAAGATGCAGTGGTGGTGATTCCCCACATTCCATTGAACTCACCCATTTGGTCTTTGCAGAAGACCAATGGATCTTGGAGAATGACAGTGGATTATTATAAACTCAACCAGATAATGACTTCAACTGGAGTTGCTACAGCATAGTCTCATTGTTTGAGCAAATCAACACATGCCCTAGTACCTGGTAGGCAGCTATTGATCTGGCAACGTCTTTTTTTCCACCTTTGTTAATAAAGACCACCTAGAGCAATTTGCTTTCACCTGGGAAGGCAGCAATCACTCTTCTACTTTAGGGGTATCAACTCTCCAGCCCTATATCATAATTTAGGTTCACAGGGTTTTGATCTCCTTTCCCTTCCACAAGATAACACACTGGTTCGTTACACTGATGACATTATGCTGGTTGAACTAGTATGTTGCACATGGTACAACAAAAAAGAGGTACAATGCCCGGTGGGCCTTTTGAATTTTGGAGACAACATAGCCCTCATTTGCGTATGCTACTCAGGTCCATTTACCGAGGGACCCAAAAACCTGCTGGTTTTGAGGTACAATAATGATTCCATTGAACTGGGAGTTTAGACAGCTGCCTTTTCCACTTTGGGCTCCTCATACCTCTGAATCAATGGCAAAGAAGGAGTTATGGTGCTTACTGGGGTGATTGATTGTTCCTGACTACCAAGAGGAAATCTGCTACTCCACAGTGGAGGTAAGGAAGAGTATGTCAGCAATACAGTAGAAATTTTTTATGGGGGCACCTAGGTAGCTCAGGTGGTTAAGCATCTCTTTTATTTAAAATTTTTTTTTTATGTTTCATTTATTTTTGAGAGCAAGAGAGACAGAGCATGAGCAGGGAGGGGCAGAGAGAGAGAGAGAATCCAAAGCAGGCCCCAGGCGCCAGGCTCCAAGCTGTCAGCACAGAGCCCAATGAAAGCCTGACACGGGGCTAAAACTCATAGACCGCAAGATCATGACCTGAGTTGACGTGGACACTTAACTTACTGAGTCACCTGGGTGTCCCTAAGCATCTGACTCTTGATCTTGACTCAGGTCATAATCCACAGTTTGTGAGATCAAACCCCTTTTTGGGCTCTGCGCTGACAGCGTGGAACTTGCTTGGGATTCTCTCTCTCCCTCTCTCTCTGCCTCTCCCCTCAAAATAAATAAATAAACTTAAAAATAAGTATGGTTTAGGAAGACATAAATGAATATCTAGTTGACAAGGGGTGGACTTGTGATAGTTAATTTTATGTGTTAGCTTGGTTGGGCCACCATGCCTAGATATTTCGTCAAACATTTATATTGTTTGTTGTAGTTGTTGTTTGTTTGTGTAGTAAACCAAACACTTCAGTTTTTTTTTTTTTTACTGAACTAATTTTTTCCACTTTTTATTGTGTTTAAATACACTCTAAAGAAAATTTACCATCTAAACTATTTTTAAAATACATTTTTTTAATGTCTTTATTTATTTTTGAGAGAGAGACAGAGTGTGAGTAGGGAGGGGCAGAGAGAGAAGGAGACACAGAATCTGAAGCAGGCTCCAGGCTCTGAGCTGTCAACCAGAGCCTGACATAGGGCTCAAACCCACAAGCTGTGAGATCATAGCTTAACCTACTGAGCCACCCAGGTGCCCCAAATATATAATGTTGTAAACCATCACCACTATTCATCTTCATAGCTCTCTTTGTCTTGTAAATCTGAAACTCTATACCCATTAAACAACAACTCCCAATTTCCACTGCCCCCAGCCCCTAGAAACCTGCAAGCTAACAGCGCTACAACTTTGACTACTTTAAATACCTCATATAACTGAAATCATACATTTGTCTTTCTGTGATGGGCTTATTTCACTTAGCATAATGTTCTCAAGGTTCATCCATGCTGTAGCATGCTAGAATTTCCCTCCTTTAAAAACATTTTTTTAATGTTTATTTTTTTTTTTTAATTTTTTTTTCAACGTTTTTTATTTATTTTTGGGACAGAGAGAGACAGAGCATGAACGCGGGAGGGGCAGAGAGAGAGGGAGACACAGAATCGGAAACAGGCTCCAGGCTCCGAGCCATCAGCCCAGAGCCTGACGCGGGGCTCGAACTCACAGACCGCGAGATCGTGACCTGGCTGAAGTCGGACGCTTAACCGACTGCGCCACCCAGGCGCCCCTAATGTTTATTTTTTTATTTTTTTTAAAGAGAGTCAAGTTCGGAAACTTTTTTTAATGTTTATTTATTTTTGAGAGAGAGAAAGAGCACAAGCAGGGCAGGGGCAGAGAGAGAGGGAGACACAGAATTCAAAGCAGGTTCCAGGCTCTGAACTGTCAGCCCAGAGTGCGACCTGGGGCTTGAACTCACGGACTGTGAGATCATGACCTGAGCCAAGGTCGCTCAACCGACTGAGCCACCCATGCGCCCCAATGTTAATTATTTTTAAGAGAGGGAGAGAGAGACATCTCTCGCGCACGCATGAATGGAGAAGGGGCAGAGAGAGAGGGAGACACAGAATCTGAAGCAGGCTCCATGCTCTGAGCTGCCAGCACAAGCCCGATGTGGGCTCGAACTCATGAAATGTGAGATCATGACCTGAGCTGAAGTAGGACGCTCAACTGATTGAACCACCCAGGCGCTCCTACAATTTCCTTCCGTTTAATGGATGAATAATATTCCATTGCATGTATATACCACATTTTGCTTATCCGTTCATTTATCAGTGGACACTTGAGTTGCTACAACATGTTAGCTATTGTGAATAATGTTGCTATGAACATGGGCGTGCAAATATCTCTTCAAGACCCTGTTTTAAATCCTTTTCAGTACGTACCCAGAAGTAGAATTGCTGGATCATATGGTAGTTCTATTTTTAATTTTTTGAAGAACCATCATACTGTTTTCCACAATGGCAATACCGTCTCACATTTCCACCAACAGTGCACAAGAATTCCAATTTCTCTACATTCTTACTAATGCCTCTTATTTTGTTTTTTTCAAGTTTTTTATATTTGCCATTCTAATATTTATATATTTCCCATTCTAATGGGTGTGAAGCGATATCTTGTAATATTAATTGCTATTTCCCCAGTGATCAGTGATGTTGAGCAGCTTTTCATATGCTTATTGGCCATTTGAATATCTTCTTTGGATAAATGTCTATTCAAGCCCTTTAAAGCAGAAATTTCTTTTGTATTTAAAAATTTTTTTAACTAAAAAAATTTTTTTAGAATTAAAGCTAATTTAATTTAATTTAATTTATTTTTTTTAAAATTTGCATCCAAGTTAGTTAGCATATAGTGCAACAATGATTTCAGGAGTAGATGCCTTAATGCTCCTGACCCATTTAGCCCATCCCCCCTCCCACAACCCCTCCAGTAAGCTAATTTAATTTAATTTAATTTAATTTAATTTTTTTAAATTTGCATCCAAGTTAGTCAGCATATAGTGCAACAATGATTTCAGGAGTGATTCCTTAATGCCCCTGACCCATTTAGCCCATCCCCCCTCCCACAACCCCTCCAAGTAATCAACCTTCTGTTTGTTCTCCATATTTAAGAGTCTCTTATGTTTTGTCCCCCTCCCTGTTTTTATATTATTTTTGCTCCTCTTCCCTTATGCTCATCTGTTTTGTCTCTTAAAGTCCTCATATGAGTGAAGTCATATGATATGTGTCTTTCTCTGACCAATTTCACTTAGCATAATACCCTCTAGTTCTATCCAAGAAATTTCTTTAAAAAAAAACAACAAAGTTTATTTATTTATTTTGAGAGAGCACAAACATGCACGAGTGGGGGAGGTGCAGAGAGAGAGAAAGAGAGAGAGAATCCCAAGAAGGCTCCACCTGCCAGCATACAGCCTGACATGGGGCTCAAACTCAGAACCGTGAGATCATAACCTGAGCCAAAATCAAGAGTCAGACACTTAACCAACTAAGCCACCCAGGCACCCCTGGAAGCAGAAATTTCTAATTTTCCCTATATATGCAGTTGCTTTTGAATGTCATAGTCTTTGTCATCTGGCTCCCCAAAGGGGGAAAAGAAAAAGGAAAAATATAAGAGAGGAGAAAAAGGGTGCTGACCCTTGCAATCCCCTGGAAGTTAGCAGGGGCTTCCAACAATGGTGGGAGATGCAACAACAATGGCCACCTACCTCTTTTCCTGCACCTCTGTGACCAGAAACTGCAATGGTCAGTCAGAGCATAGACGCTCAATATTTGGAAAACTGGGTCCTTTTGCGCATTCTGGCTGCCAAACGCTATGTGCAAGCTGCTCCAGGAATGTGTATACATCTGCCTGCTGTGGGGCTAGGCGCTGAAATGGACAAAAGTTAACCACAGTTTACCATCCAAGACTTTTTCTGGAAGTTGCAGCCACTCAGTTCTGAAATAGGTACCCTAGACAGACTCTGCCAGTTGTTGTCTACCATCCTTCAGTTGTTGTCTAGGTGGAGAGACAGATTCCTGGTGCTTCCTACTCTACTATTTTCCCAGAATCCTCTCTTTTGAACTAATTTTGGTAAGTCTTTATTTATTCCTTGTTGTTTGTGGCCACTGAAGTTCTGTTCCATTAGAATAATGTGCCACTAATGGTTTGACAGAGATTTCCTTAAACGTTTGAACCAACCAACCAACCAGACAAACAAAAGAATTCTCTCTGATTTTGCAGAATGGACTATGTTGGGGTACTTCTGACATTTAGCATGTCAGTTTATAACTCTGCCTTAGCCTTCATTTCCTTCTTGTTCTGAGCCTGAAGTCCAGCCCAAAGTGAGAGCTTAGTGAGAGGTCTCTTCTGAGCATGCATTCTGCCTTGGGCATGTATTTGATCTTCTGGATTCCCTGGAATATACCAGAGTTGTCAGTCTATATTCCTCCAAGTGCCTCCTTCCTCAGCTTCTTTCTTCTTAGCCTTTTTGATCTATTTTTTGCCCTATTAACTCTTGCCATGGCTGGCAGGAGCTAATACATTTCCCTTTAAATGCTTTCAACAAATACTGCTTGTGAAACCTTTCTGGCCCTGGAAAAGCTCCTATGTAGTTAAAACAAAGGAAAACTTTCGAAGTGATCCTTTAGGGAGCCACCAGGCAGGTCAAAATGGACAACAATTTTTTGATAATTATATCTGTAATACTTCATCTGCTGTCAGCACTTTGCACTAAGAATGTGAACCCCCCAAAAAGTAAAGAACAAGAAAAGCATTGTTTTGGAGAGACAGTGGTATTTTTAAATCAATGACATGTGTACTCTAAAGATAAGAGAGTTATAAACATTAATATGACTATTTATATGCTCTTGAGATGGATGAGGCCCTTCAAAGTAAACACCCAAAGTATAAACCATAAAGGTTAAGACTAATAAATAGTTGTGAATACATAAAACTTTTAAGTTAGTGTATATCAAAAATTACACCATTAACACAAACTCTTTTTTTAAAAAAAAAATGTGGTCAACATCATGATATACTGAATTTCTTTCATGGATATTATAGGAAATTGTAGTAAAGTATAACCAAGTATCAGGAGGGTGGCTGAAATAGACATTCTCTAATGGTGTTTTTGTACATGTTTTGTACAAATGTACAAGTGTATTTGTAACTGAAAACCATGCCTTAACCCAGGACAGAGTTTTTTGTATTGGTGATTTCAGGCATGCAAGCAGGCTAATGAATTAAATATACTCAGCAGAGCATAACAAGAATGCTAAAACTCACCTTACATGGATCATTTTTAAAAGATGGTCTCCTCCTCACCCTCAACGGGACAGAAGCTCTATAAGGACAATAATTTGTCTATACTGTTTCTGCTTATCTAGTATAAATATATGATCTGGTAAATATTCGGCACTTACTTAAACAATTTTTTGAATGGGTAGATGGCTAGATGAATGGATGGATGAGTTCTAAATTCTTATAGTTTAAAGAAATACAAACCATGAGAAAAGGTATCAACCCTAAAAACTGGTTCAACATGAAAAGTTCTTAAAAAAAAAAGCACAAGTATATTACAGAAGACAGTTACTGTAATGAGTTCTTCCTGACCTCATAGGGGTTTTTTTCAGGTACAGACTAACCTTGACCCCTCTCATGTATTTTCATGTGTTTTCTATTGTTACCGTAGCAAAGTATCACAAATTCAGTGGGTTAAGCAACACACATTTATCATACAGTTCTGAAGGTCGGAAGTCCGGGATGGGTCAGCAGGGCTGCATTCTTTCTGGAGGCTCTAGGAGAGAATTGGTTTCCTTGCTTTTTCCAGCTTCCAGAAGCCGTCCACAGTCTTTGGTTGGTGGCTTTGCAGGACTCCAATCTCTACTTCCAGGCTGTATTTATCTTCTTCTCTGACTCTGATCGTTTTGCCTGCCTTCTTCATAAGGATTCTTGTAATTACACTGGGCCCCCTGGGATATTCCAGGATAATCTCCCCATCTCAAGATCCTTAATTTACTCATACCTTTTACCATGTAAAGTAATATATCATAGGTTCCAATAGGAGGATGTAGACATCTTGGGGGCGGAGAGAGGTCATTCATTATTCTGCCTACCACACTTCAGTTACAGAAAGCTGAGAAGTTCTCCTAGAGGTGGTGGAAAAGACTGAAGGGGAATAGAAACTCCAAAGCCAGCAGAGGTGGCAACTCAAATGCAGTCCTTATAGTCACAGTTAAGTCATTCTGGGCTAAATTTAGGGATCCATTGGGGGGGGGGGTGGGGGGGGGGGGGGGGGGTAAAAAAATGTTCAAAGTATTTTTCTCCTATTTTCTGGGTGGAGTGGGGTAAAGATTTAAAAAGTAAAAATGCATTTCTGTATATTTCCATTTAGTGAAAGTGCATTGATTTGGAGGTGACTTTTAAAGTCCTCAAATGTCCTGAAGAATTGGAGTAGGACTTAGTCCATGAAGCTGTAGAGGGTAGACCCAGAAGCACTAGAAGAAGATATTTGTTCAAGGAGGGCCTTTTCTAACAGTTATTTTGTTTTAAAAAAAAGAATCACCTCAAAAAAATGGAATACCATTAGCTTTATGAAAAGCTTGCTACACTGTCCCTTTCCTTGTTATTTTACAAGTGGTGTAAATCTGTGTTTAGTGCTTAGTCTTTAAATTCCCAATAGATTATCAGATTAATGTTAAGACTGATGTGGATATTTGATCAACTTCCGCAGCCCCTAAAATGTCTGAATTTAAAAGGGAATCCTTTAAAAGACAGTTCTTTCATAGAGGTGAAATTACAATCACAACCAAGAACTTCTGACAACTTGAAAATTCTATTCCTTCAAACTTTGCTCATGTATTTCCTTTTTAAAATGAGATAGGGACACCAGCCTTGCTCGAGGCAGCTCGGTGGCGAGCGCTGAGGTTTTGCTCTCCGCAACACTGAGTTCGCATGCAGCCGCGCGCGGGGGGCTCGAAGTTACCGGCGCTTCCTTCCATCTCTAACGTTGGCTTTTGGCAATCCAAGAATCGAGGGGAGACCGGGTGACAGCATTCGGCCACGCTGGCCCCTTGCCTCTGCTCTCACAAGGGTGTCTGGGCGCCTCCTAAGTTGTCCCCGCCACCCAAGGAAGGAGTAGCAGGGTACCCCGTCGGAAGCTCAGCCCTATCCATAAACAGTTGAATGTAAGGATTGGGGTGGAAGGCTGCTCATCTGTCAGATCTTCCGTCTGCAATATTTGAAAGCAAAAACTTTGACCTAACTGTGGTGAAAGAAGGTAACCTTTCCTGGCAGGACGTGGGGAGGAAAGGTCCGGGGAAACAGTGGTAACAGAGCAGCAAGCTGGACCGCCGCCAGGAGAACTTGGGCAATCTGGGGTCAGAGGCGCATTTTTTTGGTGCTGTGGTCCGGCAGCCATTTTCTCCAACAGGCTGTGAGTGAACGAGCAGCCCCTGTTGGCGGCGAGGGTGATTAACAGTCTTTAGCAGAGAAGTTTTGGCGATGGTCCGATAGGGGTCAGCAATGAGGTGGCTACTAAACGCCAAATATCCTGTGTCATCGGGTGAGTTTTAACCTACTAAAGGAGACACAAAATAGGAGACAAATGTAAAATAGTGGGGAGAGTCAGTAATATAGTCCGCTTACATTTCACTTATTTTTAATGCGCCTATTAGTCGGCTCCTGAGCACATAAAAGATGGGGGGAAGCTTCTGCCGTTTATTTAGGAGACACAGGCTTCTCAAATCCCGAGAAGCCAAACAAAAGAGACGGGGTCTCGCTATGTTGCCCAGGCTGGAGTGCAGTGGCTATTCACAGGCGCGATCCCACTACTGATCAGCACGGGAGTTTTGACCTGCTCCGTTTCCGACCTGGGCCGGTTCACCCCTCCTTAGGCAACCTGGTGGTCCCCCGCTCCCGGGAGGTCACCATATTGATGCCGAACTTAGTGCGGACACCCGATCGGCATAGCGCACTACAGCCCAGAACTCCTGGGCTCAAGCGATCCTCCTGCCTCAGCCTCCCGAGTAGCTGGGACTACAGGCGCGCGCCACCGCGCCCGGCGCTCGGAGAGCCTGCAAAGAAGTACTAGAGGCTGTGGTAGGATGACGTTATCTGGAGGCGGAGCAGGGGCGGGGCTGCGGGAATGGATACGCCCAGTGCGAGGCGGTCCGGAGGCTGAGGTCGTGTGACGTCTTCGGGGATGGGTTGCTGTCCTGCTTTACTAGGCTCCGAGCGCGTGAAGCCGCTTTCGCTGTTCGGACTTAGGCTCTGGGCGTGTTGCTCCGAACGCTGTGTTCCTGTACTTAAGCCAGGCTTTAATACATACTGCACCTTTTCGAGGAAGTTACTTACCAGGGAACCATCTGTCCCTAAATGTCTCATTGTCCACAGCAAGCAGGTCCTTTCTCCGTACAGCTGTAAGAGGAAGTGTAACCTGTAGTAGAAGGGGGTTGGGGGTCCGCAAAAGTGCCGGGGCCCGCTCACTTTTCACTACTGAAATGCAGGAAGCCTAAGGGAATGATCTGCTTTTGTCGTCCCCGCGTGTTCGTTGCCCGTTATTGTTGGAGAAAAATCGTGTCTGGGTGGATGGGCGCAAGGATTAGGATTTGGCGGCCTGGAGGGTTCTTCGGAACAGGTCTAGGTTAGGAAGGGGTAAGGAGAAGAAGGAAAAAAGGATTTCCAACCATAGTAGATCTCCAACCACCAGACTTCTGTCCGGTCACGATCTTCCCCATTCCTGTTTTCTCCTGGAAGGTAGTCCCGACTTCCCCCTCTGTTGCATCACCTAACTGCTCCCTCCTTCATAGATAAATTAAAGGCCATCAGAAAACCTTTGTCAACTTCTTGCCACTCCCTCCTCTAATACATCTTCACGGAAGGACAACTTTGTTGTCGCTTCCTATCTCAAATCCAGTAGGTAAAAATTCCTCCATCAGTCATTTCCACACCCATCCTATCTCTCTCTCTTTTACTTGTGGAGATACTGAACTTTCTTTCATCTTAAAAGCTCTCCTTTGGCCTTGCCTCTCTTTTCAAATGGAATCTGTGTTGTTTTCATGGCTGCACTTTTTTGAAAGCATGTTATACAATTACTACATTCACTTCCTACATTCCATCTTTAGTCCACAGTCCACCTATACACTAAAACTATTCTGATGCTCCCATGCCTAAGCTCCCAACTGGCAGATCTAAGGGACCCTGTAAGACCTCTGTCCACATAATTTATCACCCCACCCCTAGTTTGTGTCATTTATGACCACTACCTCCTCCTTGAAATGTTCTTTTCCCTGGTTCTTGTTGACAGCCTCTGACAGGTCCTCCAAAGCCTTGGCAGTCTCTCTTCTGCCAACCCTATAAATGTTGCTGTTCCTTGTAGCTCCCTTCTAAATCTTTATTTTCTTGCTATTCTCTTCATGAGTGATCTCACCAATTGTCAAGGCTCTCAAATCTATAGCTCCAATATGATGCTCTTTCCAGAGCTCCAGATCTATATTTTTAGTGGCCTACTGGATGTCATCTTGAAATCATTCAACACTTCAAATTCAACTTTTGCAAGCAAAAGTGACCATCTTCTGATTCCTACCTCCAAACTTGCCTGGCCAATTTCCCGTATTCTCACTCTTTGCCAAAATATTTATTTGGTCATTTCAGAACTCTTTCAGTCATCCTTGACCACTGTTTCATTCATTTAACAGCAGATATTTTTTTCTTGCCTATCCAATGACAGGTACTGTGCTAGATGATAGAGATGAGATGTGATGAAAACAGACACTTGGGGGAAACAAACAAAAAACAGCAACACACACACACACACACACACACACACACACTTGGGTACTTATCACAGTGTATATGCTGTGATAAGTATCATTCAGGAAACAAAGTGCTGAGAGAAAAGCAATGATGGCAAGAATGGGGAAGGGACATACTTTAGAGAAAGTAGTCAGGCAAGCCTCCTTGAGAAAGTGTCATTTAAACTGAGACCTGAAGAATGAGCTATCAGTTAAGGTACTTCGATTGCCAGCAATAAGGGTTATGTGTAAACCAAAGTAAAGGAACTCCTCTGAAGAAGGAACTGATTTAAAGGAAATGGGGGAAATGTGGCAGAATGGTAGTTGTCCCCATCTGTTCTCACATTTTACTAACGTTTAGTTGGGTAGATGAAACCCCACTTAGAGACTGATGGGATTTGATGTAAGGTCCAAGAGTGAAAGGTCAAGAAACAATTGTTGAGACATTTTTGGTGCAAAAAAAGGTGGTTTTATTAAAGCATGGGTACAGAACCTGTGGGCAGAAAGAGCTGCACTGGGATTGTGAGGAACAACCAGTTATATACTTTTAAGTTTGTTGGGGCAGTAGAGACAAAGAAAGTTTCCAAAAGGATTTTCATTATGTTAAGACTTACAGGATCCTGGAGGCCTAGCTTCTGTCAAGCTAAGGTTCCTCTTTGCCACTAGTAAAGTATTAACATTAAGACAGTTGGGAGTTCCTAGAGGAATGTCATACTCTGTCTGAAGTATTTGTCAGTGGGCTGCAAGTTGTAAGGAAATTTAATTTTATCTACACTTTTTTTTGCCTTTGTTCTCCACATCAGAAACCACATTTCCCAGTTTCTCCCACAACCAAGTGTGTTCAAGTTCTCACCAATGGAATATGTGTGCAAGTGATAGTTGCAGCCTCTGCATCATTTGCTTACAAATAAATCTTTTGTCCTCTACTTCTGCTATTTTGCCCTTCCCCAGAGCTAGATGGCGCCAGTGCAAACCCACAGCAGTGCCCCAGCTTTATGCAAATGAAGAAAGTATCCTAGGGTGTATAGCAGAGCATCAAGAGGAAAGAAACCAGGGTCCATTAACGACCTAATGGAGCGGAGCCACCCTGCCAGCCTTGGTCACTTCTACCTCTGGACTGTTACATGAGAATTAAGCTTCTGTCTCATTTAAATTACTGTATTTGAGGGGGGAGTCTCCTATTATTGTAGCATACTCAATACTCTAATGGATATAGGGAAGCTCACAGATGACAACCCTGACTAACCAGAACTCAGAAAGGACAGGAACAAAAAGAGCTATAGGCATCTCCAGCTTACCCCGATTGGACAAATCAGCCTCAACCTCCTGTGAGAAGGGTCTGATTTTCTAGTTTGAGTCCTGTGCCCTCCTACAACCTCTTTATTCATATCCACTTTTATTATAATTATGTTGTAAATAAAACTTTTATGTTCTGTTTTTCTCATTTGTCAATATACTTTTAGTGGCAGTATAAGCCTCTCAATTTGATGCATAGCTTATAATGATTTAAATCTAACGACGGTCAATTACACTAACCAGTTTTCAATCATTCTATACATTTTACCTGCATTGTTTTATAGATTAGTAATATGTATAACATCCAGTGTTAAGTCAAGTATTCACAAGCCTGAATTGGTGTTTGCTTTTTTTTTTAAGGGTTTGTAACTTTTTCTTCCAGCTTTATTGAGATGTAATTTACAAATAGAATTGTAAGCTATTTAAAGCGTACAACATGAATATATATATCATATATATTAAAAGGATTCCTTCCATCAAGTTAATACAACCATTACCTCACATATTTCCTTTCTTCCCCCTTTGGTAAGAACATTTAAGTTCTACTCTCTTAGCAAATTTCAATTATGCAACACAGTGTTAAAGTGTTATAGTCACCATATTATACATTAGATCCTCAGACTTTTTTCATCTTATAACTGAAAGTTTGTACCCTTTTACCAACTTCTCCCTATTTCCTCCCTCCCCAACCCCTGCTCAACCACTTTTCTACTCTTGTTTTTATGAGCTTGACATTAAAAAAAAAATTCCACATTTAAGTGATACCATGCAGTAGTTTTCTTTTTCTGTCTAACTTATTTCACTTAGCATATGCCCTCCAGTTTTATCCATGTCACAAATGACAAGATTTCCTTCCCTCTCTCTCTTTTTTAATGCTTATTTCTTTTTGAGAGAGACAGACAGAGTGCAAGTTGGGGAAGGGCAGAGAGAGAGAGGGAGACACAGAATCTGAAGCAGGCTCCAGGCTCTGAGCTGTCAGCACAGAGCCAGACGTGGGATTCGAACGCACAAACCGTGAGTTCACGACCAGAGCAAAAGTCAGACACTTAACTGACTGAGCCACCCAAGCGCCCCAAGATTTCTTTGTTTTTAAAGACTGAATAATATTCCATCATTATGTATATATAGATCAGCATTTTCTTTAATCCATTAATCCATTGATGGATACTTAGGTTGTTTGCAAACCTTCACTATTGTAAATAATGCTGCAGTAAACACAGAAGTACAAGTGTCTCTTCCAGATAATGGCTTCCTTTGGATATACACCCAGAAGTGGGATTGCTGGATCACATGGTAGCTCTATTTTGCATTTCTTGAGGGACTTCTATACTGTTTTCCATAATGGTTGAACCAGTTTACATTTCCACCAACAGTGCACATGGGTTCCCTTTTCTCCACATCCTGGCCACCATTTATCATCTAGGTTGTGCCTTGTTGTTTTAACCTATGTGCACGTTTTTTTAAAGTTAACTTTTATTTAAGTAATCTCTGCACCCAATGTGGGGCTCCAACTCAGCACCCAGAGATCAAGAGTCACATGTTCGTCCATCTGAGCCAGGCAGGCACCCCTAGGTTGTTTACTTGTAAATAGTTCAACAAACTAGGTCCTGTCTGGCTATTTGAGGTTTTGCTTCTTCAAAACATAACCTGAATGAGTTAATTTTTAGGTGCTTATTAAACATTAGCACTCATCCCAAATGGTTTGTCTCCATACGTCCACAAAAATCCACTCCATGGAGCTCAAAACTTTTATACATTAGTCCTTCTGGGACACTAAACGACGAAGAGTGTGGAGTCAGACGAAGAGGCTTTCTGCCCAGGTCGGGAGAAAAGGCTTTAGGGCAAGCGAGGTCCGAGCTTACGTCCTCAGCAGCCATCAGGCGAGAGTACCCGACAAGGCTGAGGCTGGCCAGGGCCGAAGAGGCCTCAGTTGCTAGGCCCGAGAGAACACCCGAGGAGGAGGCTCCCTGTGGCAGAAGAAAAGCAGGCTCAGAGGTCACAGAGAAAAAAACTGGTGCACCCTGAGTACGATTGCCAGCCAGGATCGCGCAAGTTTACTCCCGGGCTGCTGAACGGGAGAGGAACCTGGGAGGGGGAAGGCGGGGCCTCCGGGAACGAAGGTGGGCCACCAGGGGAGGGAGGGGTGAGGCCACTTCATGGAAAGGTGGGGCCTCCAGAGGGAAGAGAGAGGCGAGACTGCCCTGGGAGGAGAAGGGGGCGGTCAGGGACCTGAAGTGGTTGGGAACTCTGGAGGCGAAGGGGGAGAGGGGGAGAGGAGGCGAGAGGCGGGGTTACCCAGCGAGCGAGGGGCTGGGCCCGCAGGGGAAGGGAGGGCGGCCGCCAGGGGGCGAGGCGGACAAAGTGCTCACTACCACCTGGGTCCCAGGATCTGGCGGTCCGGTACTGGGCTGCATCATCCCCCCAAAGGCTCACCTGTCCCTGCCCTTTGACAGGCTGCCGGTTCGCCGCTGCTGACCACAGGAGGATCACTTGCAGGCGGCAGGATTTTCCTCAGGCTAGGTTATTTGCATTTCAGAGACAAGCCCTTGTGGGCTAACCTTGATTCTATTACATTTAATAAACGAACAATGCATTAATGAGAACGAACACTTTGACATAATAAACGTTTACTTCTTGGGCACACCCTACATGGAGGAAGAGCCTTTAATATGGTTAATGATATCTCATATATCCAGAAACTCTTTTCTTGTGGCAGGTTTTAAAACTTAAGAACAAATCCTAGTAGTGGGCAAAATTATTCACCCTGTCACTCCGCTGGACCGATAAATATAAAAGTTAAATTTGGGAGTGCTATTTTCTTCAATTTGAATACGTTTTGACTTTCATCCAACGGTTCTGCGGAAATGTTTTAACGTTTTAGAACTTAGTAGAACTCCATCCGAGCCTGGCTATTTATTACATTGATTCTGATCTGGTGGAATAAATCACATGCCCACACCAAAACTTCAAATCCTGATATTTAACACTTGATCGTAGGTATTGATTCTTTACGCCAGCGTGGCAAAAGCTTTCTGCTGTATTTAATTTATTCATCTTGAAAGTATTAGAATGAATTAGAATGTTTCGTTTTCATCAGATAGCGTTTGGAAGAGTGCTTCCTTTGTTTGGGGCCTCCGTAGACTTAGGCTAATGTCACAGCCAGCCAGAATAACTGGCAAATTGACTTACTTTTTCGTGACTTTCTATTCTCAAGGCTAATTATTTTCCCAGGTTAATATATCAGAACAGCCTGGCTTTTGGTAGGAAAACAAGTACTTTAAGTTGCATACTGCTTTCACTGACTAAGGTGAGAGACGATCACTTTTAGCTTAAATCACTCTCATCCAACAACTAGTTATCCAGCACGTGCAATGTGCCCTGAAGTGTTAACTGTTGGTTAATATTGGGGATAAAGGTTAATTTTGAGAATAAAAGTGTAAACAGGGAAACAATGAATCTGCTTGATATGAAACAAATAATGTGAATTGGTTTATGTCTATTCACCTTGGACCCTGAGAAAGGGCATAATTTCTGAGAGTAATGACGGGAAAAGTATCTAATCTTGCATGACTGCTGGCCCCGAGTATGGCTAATATAAAAATCCTGAGGTTTTTCCTATGTGGAGTTGGTGAGGAGGGAAATATCTTCCCCTAGACTTCCTCCCCTTGTCATGAATGGGAGGAAGAACACTGAGACCTTCCCAAGTTCAAATAGCAACCTACTTTCACTTTTATTTTGGAAGGGGGAAATTTTAAGCTTTTCTCTGAGTGTCCATCAACTGAAGAAGGGGTGGACTAAATGTGGAATGGAATATTACTCAGCCACAAAAAGGAATGAAGTTCTGACACATGCTATGCCACAGATGCGCCTTGAAAAAACATCGTGCTAAGTGAAATATGCTAGACACAAAAGGACAAATAGTGTATGACTCCACCTATATGAAGTACCTAGAACAAGCAAATACATAGAGACAGAAAGTGGAAGTTGAGGGGAGCAGGATATTATTGCTTAATGGATATAGAGTTTATGTTTAGGGTGATGGAAAAGTTTTGGAAATAGATGGTACTGGTTGTACAACATTGTGAACATAATCAGTGCTTCTGAATTGTATACTTAAAAATGGTTAAAATGGCAAATTGTATGTTTTACATATTTTACGATAGTGTATGTATGCGTATACACATGTATGTGTATATATACATATACACAAATCAGTTGGGCATATTTGTGTGAGTCTGTACCTAGATTCTCCATTGTGCTCCATCAATCTATATGTCTATCCCTCCATCACGATCAGAGTCTTTTACTGTGACTATATAATAACAAGTCTTGAAATTGAATAGACTGATTTCTCCCACTTTTTTTTTTTTTAATTGTTTGGCTTTTCTAGTTCCTTTGCTTTTCCATATATATTGTACAGTAATTTTGTCTATAATGACAAAAAGTCTTGCTGGGAATTTGTAGGAATTGCATTAAACTGGAGAAAATTGACTGGAGAAAAATTGACTGGAGAAAATTTACCATGTTGAATCTTCCAATCCATGAATGCAATACATCTTTCCGCGTTTTTAGATATTCTTAGATTTATTTAGCCAGTGTTTTCCAGTTTTTAGCATACACATCCTGTTCATGTTTTGTTAGATTTATTCTTAACTATTTCAATTTTTTGAGTAATTATAAACATTATTGTATCTTTAATTTCACTGTCCATATGTTCATTACTACCATATAGAAATACAATGCATTTTTGTGTTTATCTTGTAATCCTGCAGTCTTCTGAACTCACTAATTAGTTGTAGAAGGGTTTTTTTTGTTTTGGTTTTTTTTTTTGTAGGTTTCTTAGGACTTTTCTATGTAAGTAATCATGTCTTTTACAAATAGAGGCAGTTCTATCTCTTCCTTTCCATTCTATATGACTTTTATTTCCTTTTCTTGCCTTAACACACTGGCTAGAACTTCCAGCACTATCCTGAATAAGAGGAGTGAGGGTAGATATCTTTATCTTGTTCCTGATCTTAGGAAGACAGCATTCAGTCTTTCATCACTGAATATAAGGCTAGTTGTAGTGTTTTTTTGTAGATTAAAATTTAAAAAAGCAACTTGGGGAAGTTAGTTCCTTTTTTTTTTTTTTTTTTTTTAAGAGCATTCACCATAAATAGGTCCTGGGGCACCTGGGTGGCTCAGTCAGTTAAATGTCCAACTCTTGATTTCAGCTCAGGTCATGATCTCATGGTTTGTGAGTTTGAGCCCCACATTGGGCTCTGTGCTGACGGTGTGGAGCCTGCTTGGAATTCTCTCTCTCTCTCTCTCTCTCTCTCTCTCTCTCTCAATCTCTCTTTCTGTGCCCCTCCTCTTCTCTCTCTCTCTAATAATAAACTAATAAAAAAACATAAATAGGTGCTGAATTTTGTCAAATGTCTTTTCTGCATTGGTAAATATGATTGTGTGCTTTCTTCTTTAGCCTGCTAATATGGTGGAGTACATTGATTTTTCAAATACTGAGACAACCTTACATCTCTGAAACAAATTCCACTTGGTCATGGTGTATGGTGCATGATTGGTGTATGATTTTTTATTTTTTTTTAGAGAAAGAGAGAAAGAGGAAGAGGCAAAGGAAAAGGGAGAGAGAGACTCAAGCAGGTTTCACACCCAGAGCAGAGCCCAATGCGGGACTCGATCTCAGAGCCCTGAGAGGATGACCTGAGCTGAAATCAAGAGTTGGATGTTTAACCAACTGAGCCACCCAGGTAACCCTGGAGTAGGATTTAAAAAATATATAGAGAGTAAAACCTTGGATTGCGAGTAACTTGTTCTGCGAGTGTTCCACAAGATGAGAAAACATTTCTAATAAATTCTAACTTGATAAATGAGCGATGTCTTACAATATGAGTAGTATGTGATGCCAAACATCACATGATCACAACTGAGCCAATGGTTCTTCTCTCTCTTTCTCTCTCACTCGCTGTGGGATTGTGGGTGATCGTCTCTCCTATGCTCAGATGCTCGGTCTCAGGCCAAGGTGTTTGGGAGAAATGAGTGATTTTTCAGAACGCTGGAAAGTGCCCACAACTAGCACTAGTGTATTTTTGTCACTTCAAAGCACCTATGGACGGTCCTTTGCTTTTCCATACAAGAGTAAGCTTAGGAATGCTTGGCTTCATTCTAGGTCAGGCTGCCTTTAGATATAGAACCTTTCCTTTTCTGCCTTATTGCCAGCTACACTAAATACAGTATATGACAAGAGTTTATTAATACTATACTACAGTCAACATCTGAGCAAACACATACAATGGCCCCCATGCAGAAAAGATTCCACTGAGCCAATAGATAGCAGTGATTCCATCAGTGATAGTGAAAGTTGTCCTACACAATAACCCTCCTCTCTGTCTCCTTCACACCAGCCATGAAGGTTTTCAAAAGTAAGTGCAGGTTAATTTATTTTTCTTTATATTTTGTGTTTTCTTTATTATTTTGTATTATATTACAGTACTGTAATCATTTTTATATGAATATTTTGGGGTTGTAGAACAAATAATCTGAGTTTCCATTATTTCTTAGGGGAAAATTTGCTTTGATATATAAGTGCCTTGGATTACAAGCATGTTTCTGGAAGAAACTATACTCACAAACCAAGGTTTTACTGTATATTGCTGAGTTTTATCTGTTAACATTGTTTAATCATTTTGCATCTTGGGGCCCCTGGGCAGCTCAGTCAGTTAAACGTCTAATTTTGGCTCAGGTCATGATTTCACGGTTGATGGGTTTGAGCCCTGCATCGGGCTCCACACTGATAGTATGTAGCCTACTTGGGATTCTCTCCCTCTTCCTCTCTCTCTGCCCCTTCCCGACTCACGCTTTCTCTCAAAATAAATAAAAAAATATTTTTTGCATTTTTATAAATGAGTAATATTGGCCTGCAGCTTTGTAATTATTTGTTTTTCATATCAGGCTAATACTACTTTTATAAAATGAATTGGGATGTGGTCCCTCCTCTTCTATTTCCTAAAAGTCTTCAAATGTTTGGTAGCATTCTCTAGTGAAACCATCTGAGCCACCAGATTTCTTTTGTAGAGTTTTAAAATTATTCAATTTCCTTAATAATTATAGGGCTACTCAAATTATCTATTTCACATTAGGTGTGTTGAGGTAGTTTGAACTTTTTAAGAATTGGTCTTTAATTTGTCAAATGTATGTGTGCAGAGTTGTTTGTAGCATTCTATTATTATCATATTGTTATCTGCAGGGTCTATTGATATCTCATGTTTCATTTCTGATGTTAGTAATTTGTGTCTTTTTTTTGTCAGTCTTGCTAGATAGAGGTTGTCACCTTAATTGATTTTTCCAATGAACCAGCTTTTTTGTTTCATTGATGTTCTCTATTGTTTTTCCATTCTCAATTTTATTAATTTCTGTTTTTTAATATTTCCTCATTTGATTACTTTGGATTTATTTTGTTCTTCTTTTTCTAGTTTTTTAAGATGGGAACTTAGATTACTGATTTGTGACTTTTCCTCTTATTCTCATGTGTGCATTCTATTGCTATAAATTTCCCTCTCAGCACTGCAGAAGCTGGTCCCACAAAATTTGATATGTTGCATTTTCATTCATTTCAATGTATTTTTCTTTCCCTTGAGACTTACTCTTTGACCCATAGGTTACTTGGAAGTGTGTTAGTTTCCATTTAGAGACTTTCCTGTTACCTTTCAAATTTTCCAGTTTGATTCCATTGTGGTTGGAGAATATACTCAGTATTATTTCATTCCTTAAAATTTTCTGAGATTTGTTTTATTGCCCAGGATATGGTCTATTCTGGTGTATGTTCCATGGGTAAGAATGTGTGTTAGGTGAAATATTCTACAAATGTTGATTATATCCTATTAGTTGATGCCACTGTTCAGTTCTATAGCCTTGCTGATTTTCTGTCTAGTTTGTTCTATAAATTGTTAAGAGAGAGGCACTGAAGTCTCCAACTATAAGTGTAGATTTATCTATTTCTCCTTCCAGTTCTATCAGTTTTTGCTGCACATATTTATGTTCCTTCTGTTTATATTGTAATTGCCTTTAATACATTTCCTCTATATACATTTAGAACCATATCAGATAGTGGTATAAATTTTTGATGCAATCATCAAATGTAATTTAGAAAACTGAAGAAGGAAAATCTATTGCACTTACCTATATTTTTGCTTACTATGTCCTTTATTCCTTCCTGATGTTCCAAGATTCCTTTAAAAAAATTCCTTTTCTTTCCATTTAGAGAAATTCTAACTTCTGTTGGACGTTTTTTTAAGGCTAGGTCTGCTGGTGAAATTCTCTTAGTTTTCCTTTCCTTCCTTCATCTTAGTTTTCCTTTCTTAGTTTTCCAAACATCTGAGAATGTTTTGATTTCCCTAACAATATTTTACTGGATATAGGGTTCTGGGTTGACAGTTTTTTTCTTTCATCACTTAAAACATGTTATGTTGCTTCCTCCTGGCCTCTATATTTTCTGGTAAGAAATCCACTATTGTTTAAATTTTTTTTTTCCCTTGTGGGTAAGGTGCTTTTTTTCTCTGGTTGCTTTGAAGATTTTTTTGTTTTCAGGTTTTAGAAGTTTGATTATAATGTGCTTTGGTGTATCAGATTTATCCTATTTGGAAGTTCTTTCAACTTCCTAAATCTGTAGGTTTATGGTTTTTGCTGAATTGGGGAAATGTTTAGATATTACATCTTAGGGAACTTTTTAAGCCCTACTCTCTCTCTCTCTCCTGGGGCTCCAGTGATATGAACATTAGCAGTTTTGTTATAGTCCCACAGGTCTCTGAGGCTCTTCTTGATGTTTTTTACTCTATGTTCTCTCTGTTGTTCAGATTGGGTAATTTCAGTGGCTGTATCTTCCAGTCCACAAACTTTTCCCTCTGTCCCTATCATTCTGCTGTTGAGCCCATCAACTGAGCTGTTTGTTATTATATCTTTTCAGTTCTGAAATTTCCATCTGTTTTTCCTTGTATCTTCTAAATATTTGCTGAGACTTCCTATTTCTTTGCTGAGACTATTTTTTCAGTTGATTCAACTGTGTTCACAATTGCTCACTGAAGCAATGTTATGATGGCTGCCATAAAATCTCTGTCAGATAACTCTAACATCTTTATCGTTGTAGTGTTGGCATTTATTGATTGTCTTTTCTCACTCAGTCTGAGATCTTGGTATGATAAGTGAATTTTGGTTGAGATCTGAATATTTTGAATATTATAACAATCTGGACCTTATTTAACTTTCTGTTTTAGCTGGCTTCCTCTCACACCTCTCCAACAGGAAAAGTGGAGCACCATCTAATTACCACCAGGTTAAGTAGTCCTGGTTCAGAAGTCCAGGTTCTTCACTCAGACTTTGTTGACACCCTAATGGGAGGCTCCTTGTTACTGCTGGGTAGGGGTGGGAGTACTGGCTTCCCAACAGGCTTCCAGTGATACCTCCCTGGTTGGAAGGGATACGAGTACCTCATTACTGCTCCCACATGTTTTTTCATTAACACTACACCACAAGTGGTGAGGGGTGTTGGGGATGAGTGAGGTGTTGGGAAGAAGGGGTGGCCTTGTTACTATAAAAGTACTGACTCTCCACTAGGACTTTTCTGATTCTACCCCAGCAGACAGAAAGGGGTGTCTCTTGTCAATGGACGTGGAAGTCTAGTTTTCCACGTGGTCTCCACTGACACCAAGTGTTTGCATGGGGCTTGTTACCTCCTGGTGGGGATAAAAGCCCCTATTCTCTACTCCACCTAGTGGTGGTGCACCTCATGAAGAGTCCAGCAAGGGTAGCAGTGCCTGGGTGGCTCAGTCAGTTAAGCTTCTGACTCTTGACTTTGGCTCAGGGCATGATCTCACAGTTCATGAGTTCGAGCCTAGTGTCGGGCTCTGTGCTGACAGTGTGCACCCTCTCTGTCTCTCTCTCAAAAAAAAAAAAAAAAAAAAAGAAAAAAAAGAAAAAGAAATTCCAGCAAAGGTGGAAATCTAAGCTACTCACCTGGCCTTTGCTACCATGGGTAAAGGTAGGGCCACAGTCTTTTCTTTGTTGTTTGGCTGGAGTACAGTGGTTATTTTCCAAAAGTTTTCTGTCTTGCTAGGTTGCCCCTTTCCTAATCCTTTGGCTAAAGAGAGCATTCTTTGGTTAGAGTTTTTTGTTTTGTTTTTGGCATTTCTGACTTCTTAAGCTCCAAGTCTGGGATATATGAGGAAAAAGCAAACCCAGGGAACTCACTACCATGTCACTGCTTGGTCTCTAGTCCAGCTAGTCTGCTTTCTACTCTCTGTCTTTCAGAGTTTTCTTATGCTTGTTGAATATGTAACGTCCAGGGATTTTTGCTGTACTTAGAGAGTAGAACTGGAAAAAGTATGTCTACCCCATCTTCCCAGAAGCGGAAGTCTATTGTATTAATTTTTATAATTGCCTTCTGTTTAGGGCAAGTGATGCTAATGGAAAAACTCCTCCAGTGATTCTCTGATGTCCTTTTCTCCTCCCACATTAAGATAACTATTGCTATAATGTATCAGAATACATTAAATTATTTTAAGAGCTCTGGGGGTGCCTGGGTGACTCAGTTAAGCATTTTCTGTCTTCAGCTCAGGTCATGATCTAATGGTTCGTGAGTTCAAGGCCCACATTGGGATCTCTGCTGTCCACGCAGAGACCCCTTCAGATCCTCTGTCTTCCTCTCTCTCTGCACCGCCCCTGCTCATGCTCTCTCAAAAATAAAAATAAATAAAAACTTAAAAAAATTATTCGAAGAGCTCTATAAAGCAATTCAGGGAGAGGTCAAAAGACCAGGTTACAGACTTGTTTAGAGCTTTTTATATAATGAATTAGATTTACCAGTAGTCCACTCGTTCCCACCCTAATTCTAACGTGGTTTTATGCAACAGTGATGGCAGTTATTATGCATTAGATATTTGTATATCATATATAATTCTTCATAAGGCATAAAAGTCTGCAACTTTGATACATTTACTTTATTTTTAAAAATTTTTTTGCTTATGCACTACATTGTCATATTTTGTAAAGTTCGTACTTTTATTTGTAAGTAACAGCATCCTACTGGAGCTCCCTTTAGCAAGAAGAAAGGTAATTTTATACAAAGATACAGGATGTCTCATAAAACTCAAAGGTTGGTATGCAGACAGACACCAAGAAGGGCCTGGAACTGTGCACTGGAACCTAGGAAATAATCTGTTTTGTCTCTGCTCCTTTCTGTACATCTGTTTTTTTCTTCTTTGTCCCTGAAGACTAACTTCTGTCTGCCACCCATACTCAAAGCAGAATATGGCCGTGACCAAGTCCCTAGTTAGTAGGATATGGATCCACTGGGAAGAGACAGACTAATATGGTCCTTCTTCACATCTGATTTTAAATTCTCAGGAATGAGAATCTGATTGGCCAATTAGAATAATGAATCTACCTGTGGTCCAACTGGTATGACCAGAAATGTATGTGTTGAAGAGTCTCACGGAAAAACCAGGACTGTCAGGAATCTACTCTTATATTCCTGTGGAAGGGGGGCAGGTAGCTGTTTCCAAAGACATCCTATGCACCGGGCATAGGCTTATGCCTCTATACCACCCATATGCATCAGGAAACTTGTTCTACTCCTAGAATCTTTGATATACTGTTAAGGATGTGTCCATATCAAATTGTTATAAAGTCTCAGGTTAACCTTCTTATATAACCAAGGTTATTACTGGGTAAGCACATTGAATTCATGACTTATAATGTCAAAAAGATATAAGCAGTGGAAAGACCCGTGTTTACATTTAAAAATGAAGGCCCTGGGTGCCTGGGTGGCTCACTCGGTTGAGTGTCCGACTTCGGCTCAGGTCATGATCTCACAGTTCATGGGTTCGAGCCCCGCATTGGGCTCTGTGCTGACAGCTCAGAGCCTGGAGCCTGTTTCGGATTCTGTGTCTCCCTCTCTCTCTGTGTCCCTCCCCTGCTCGCGCTCTGTCTCCCTGTCTCAGGAATGAATAAACATTAAAAAAATTTTTTTTAATAAAAAGAAATAAAAGAAAAAAATGAAGTCCCAATATCAGAAACTGCTTCAAGAATTCTAGAACTTTCCTTTTCCAGCAATAATCTAGTTAGTTTGGGAAGGTGGCACACTGGGTAGCTGACCTTCCTTCCACAGTGAAGAGACCACAAGCACTGTTGTCCTAGTTCACCAGAGAGGGTCATAGCACTCTAGACTCCAGTCTGTGAAATTGTAATGTTACCCTGAAGCCAGATTTTGGCTTAGTAGGTTTATATTATCTATTACTGTGGACACACAATCCAGTAGGTGTCTTTCTAAGCCTATTGAAACATAAATCTTTCTTAAAACAGAAAGGAAACAAACCCATAAATTTTGCCTAGATAAATCATTGTTAAATTGGTTATAGTGCAACATTTACCTAGGATTTTACAACCATTTCCACACATAAATTTTGGACACTGTGTTCAAAACTGTATCTTAGAATAGGACCTACTACAGACAGTTGTATACTGAAAGTCCAAAGGTACTCAACAGCAAAAACTGCTCCCTTGTTTGTTCTTGGTATGCCTATGACATGTACACAAAGCAAAATAAAAGAAGGTTATGGAGGAGGAAATCTCATCTTAATCTACCTGGTTATGTTTTTCTAAGGAATCTTTCCTTTCTAACCCAAAGCTAGGTTTGGATTAGGTTAAGGTATCAGTTTACAAGATTGGCAAGCTCCCTTTTTCAACACAATTATCTCCTTTTCTCCTTTATTCCTCCCTTCTTTTTCTTCTTCCTTCCTTTCTTCTTCTTTCTCACTCATTTTTATATTCATTCATTTGTTCTCTCTCTGAAGCGGCACTGTGTGGCATTTAAAATCATCTTATTTATTTGGTTTCTAATCCATAAACAGTTTTAAATTTAGTGGCTTACCACCTTTTCTTGAGATTTGGAAGATTAATTTTTTCTCTGGGTCCTGTAACATGGAAAGTTCTTCCATCTTTGCTTTCACCACCAACTTGGCCATTAGAAAGATCTCCTTGAGAAGCTGAATCCCTTACCAGCAAGTCAGGAAGTAAGGCAGATCAAATGCAGAATACTATGGTAAAGGAAAAAAAAAAAAACTAATATAAAGAGCTAATATTGCATGATGTTTTAAATCAGTAAATCTATTTGTTTAGTACCATTGTGACTCATTCATCAATCAGAGGTCAGTATTTTACTTACATGCCGTTTCCTTCATATATCTCTAACAACAGGAGAAAACTAACAAAACAGAAACAAAACAAGATAAAGCAAAAAACAAAGCCTATAAATTAAGAAATTTAAAGCTGGAACCACCATAAAGATAGAACAAGGTTAGTTTTAGCCCTCAGCTATTTGGTGTCCCTTGAATATCTTCCTGAAGAGCACACTATCCATACCAACACACAGCCATACAGTATGTTATTGTATAATAACAACACATCTGAGTAACTGATAGTACAGAGCCCGAAAACTCTTACTGTAAACACTACACGCAAACTGTTGTTTTATCACTTAATTACAAAGCTTGGAGGATTCAGTTAAGCAATCTGAATGACTTAGCTGCTCTGTTCTTAAAAAAAAAAAAAAAAAAACTTTTTCAGAAAATCAATATTGCACTCTTTGTCAGTTTAGACAGAAATAATAATCTTGTTTTAGCTTAAAAATACTTTCCTGATACCTAAAACCAAATTTCTGACATGATATGCTTCTTTTTTTTCCCCCAGAGAGAGAGGGGGGTGGGCGCAAATGAGGGAGGAGCAGAGGGAGAAGGAGAGAGAGAATCTCAAGCAGGTTCCATTTCCAGTGCAGAGATGTGGGCAGAGATGTGGGGCTCCACGCGGGGCTGGATCTCACAACTGTGAGATCATGATCTAAGCCAAAATCAAGAGTCAGACGCTTTAACAGCTGAGCTACCCAGGCTCCTCTATATGCTTCTTCTTAACAGGAAATGTTATGATTATCTCCAGGAAATGAAATGTTTCCCACTCCAACAATCTTAATTCAAATGGTTGATATAAAAATGATAGTCATGTACTTCCATGAGAAAAAACACAACTTTAACTGGTTGGAAATGATGATTCTAGAATTCTACTCATCTGACTCCATCTCCAAATGGCCACATAATGGTAAAATTACTAGCATAATCAGATCTCTAGTTTGCACAATGTTAAAGATTGTTTACTCATTTATTTATTATTTTTTTCATGTTTATTTGTTTTGAGAGATAACGCACAAGCACAAGCGGGGGAGGGGCAGAGAGGGAGGGAGAGAGTGAATCCCAAGCAGACTCCATGGTATCAGCTCAGATCCTGACCCGGGGCTCGATCCCACAAACTGTAAGATCATGACCTGAGCCAAAATCAAGTCAGACGCTTAATCAACTGAGCTACCCAAATGTCCTAGTCAAAGATTTTATTTTTCATTCTTTAAATTAAAATGTTTGCCATTCAGCATTCTTATTTACAATCAAACTGACCATGGTTAACTTGAACTGAAAATAATTTTATTGGAAGTATATTAGGAGACCAAAGAATTGTCAGGAAGATTGTAGAGATAGAGAAAAGGCCCTGTTGAGACTATGCCACAGAAGAGTTTTCTGGTGCTTTTACTATAACACTTGTTGCCATTGGCACTTCTGCCACCATCTTATTGGACTCAGTCACTCTGGGCACTTGTCACAGCAACTCTGTAATTCTGAATCTCTCAAAATTCAAAGCCTGTAGTAGGACATTGATTAATTAAGTGGTTGAGCCCACTTACCCAAACCCTAGCTACCAGGGAGATAGGAAAAGGAATGCATCTATTTGCCCGCCTTCTTCTTCCCTTCTACCCAGTTTGGGATTAAATCAAATAGGAGAGGTATTTGCATACTGAGCAGCCAAATGGCAAGTATCCACAGACAAGTTAATCTAGAGCTTATGAATTTGATCATACTATGGTTGCCAAGTATTCCATCTTACTTTCTTTTCATTGGCGCTGACTAGTTGAGAGTGGTTCCATTAATAATTCAATAACTTTGGCTATAATGTTAGCATATTTTCAGAATACTTTTTTAACAAGAATCTCAGAAATATTTATGCCTTTTTCTGACAGGTCTAATATCTTGGTAAGTTATACCAGTGATTAAAGTATTACTGCACTATACTATGCAAGAAATTGTGGGTGGAGATATGTATCTTGGGGATGAGGAGTAACAAAATAAGTAGAGTTCAGGATTCATAGACTTTTTAATGTGAAGGGAAGTTAGCAATTAGTTCAGTCGTTTCCAATTTTAGCGATACATTAGAATCACTCAAGGAGGCCTTAAAAAAATACTGGTGGGTAGAACTTCCAGCATAGATATTTTGACTTCATTGATGTGGGGTGGGACCCAAGCATTTATGCAGTTTTAAAATGCTCCAGGTGATTTAAATATGCAGCCAGGGCTGAAAACTATTGATCTAGTCCAGCTTACTGAGTTCACACAATTATTTGGTACAGTAGAAAAAAGAACACCAGACTTGGATCAAAAAAAATCCTAATTTGAATCTCCTCTGTACCATTTTATTCATCTTAAGAAAGTAGCTTACCCTTCTCAGTGGCTTAGCTCTTTCAACTCTAAAGGGAAAAAATAAATACTGCCCTAATCAATTAAGAGATGTCTCCATTGCAGAAATAGAACAAAATGATGATCAGTGAGGATGAATAACTTACCCAGGTTAAACCTAATCAAGGAGTGTTGGGAGTAATTTAAGGATGTCATTCAGCCTTTTCTATTCACTTGTGCCACTAGAACATGTTGCCTCAGTGTTTCTTTTTGCGGTCTGAAGCAGTGACTATTAAGCAATTTGCTAAAATATCAACTATAATTCAATGTGTTTTTAGCTTTATCATTTTCACCTTTAATATTGCTAAAAATGAGATGAAGTCTTCATACTCAGGCATAGCTCAAGGTTTTGATTGGGATATAACTTTTTTTCTGGTTAAAGAGGAAGAACTAGAAAGTGATTTAGCGAACACAGAAAGAGGACAAACGAGTGAACTATTATTTTGGTTCCCAGTGTCTCTTCAAATATTTTTAAATATTTGTATCCATTAAAGTTACCAAGAATACTTACAAATTAAAATTGTTTTCATTGTCTTAATTGGATTTTTTAGTTTTATTTTTGAGAGTCTTGATCTTCACTACGTTATCATCAAAAAATATTTGAGACTTGGGGTGCCTGGGTGGCTTGGTTGGGCGTCCGACTTCGATTCAGGTCACCATCTTATGGTTTGTGAGTTTAAGCCCCGCATTGGGCTCTGTGCTGACAGCTCAGAGCCTGGATCCTGCTTCAGATTCTGTGTCTCCCTCTTTCTCTGCCCCTCCCTCACTTGCGCTCTCTCAAAAATAAATGTTAAAAAAATTTTTTTAAATATTTGAGACTTTATTTTACTACATGCCCAGTACTCTGGTAGGGACTTAGGGTTCAAAAATGAAAAGGACATGAAACCTCTCTTAGAGAGCTTATAAACAGATATGTATAATACCAAGGGAGGGCTAATTCTCCTGCCTCAGTGTTTTGGTTGGAAAGGATTAGAAATTTTTCTAAAGATATGCTTTATAATAGCTTCTTATTTATTCTTTATTTCTACCGCTAATAGTATTCCTGGGGCTCTAGTCTTCTTTAAACTAGATAGAGCTCAGTGCTGGGTACGTCTAGACTAAGGGCTCAAAATGAAGCCATAAACAAGGGATGCTATCTTCCTCAAACAGGTGTGTAGTCTGACCATTCTCACTGTATGATCAGAATTGTCATTAGCACTGCACGGGATAAAAAGAAATATATGACTTAGTCATACAGAATGAATGATTAAGAGCTTTAGGAATTCAGAAATAGGGTAAATAGCATAGGCGCTAAGATGAACAGACTTGTTCATCTTATTTGAAAAGCAAAAACCTAAGCCATTTTTATAAGTAAATCTTTTTCATATAACATGGTATGTTAGTCAGGAATATCGTAAGACAACATATGTGGTTGTTCAACAGATTAGAAATTATGGGGTTTTCTGAAAGGGGAGCCTTGTTTCTAAGTAACCTGGAGAAATCTTTTCATTTATAGGCTTTGAGTTAAAAAGCAAAGATCAATTTTTCTGTAGTGTTGGAGTATTCATTTGTGTTTAAAACTTAAAAGAGTGAAACAAGGTACATACTGAGAAATGTAATACTTTGTTTCATAAATGCATATTTTAGTTTATGTGTAAAATATTTCAAAGAATGGAAATAATATTTTTTAAATTTACTATTTTTGAATTGCTCTTTCAAGAAGAAATCAAGAAAATGTTTCATCAATGGTATGATTTAATAGTTGCCTAAATTGTTACTTTTTACAGATATTTTTGTTTTATTGAAATTCACTTACTTTTCAACTGCCATGATTGTATATACAAAGTTAAAATGTTCACTGTATTTTCTGGCCATTATATTGTTTACGATTATTACTTAAAATAATTTATTGTATGATGACCCACCCTAGATATCCAATACTCTAACCCCAGACAAAAATAGTATATCCCTTTCCTTTTTTGTTTGGTCTTATTTGTGTGGTATAAATGACATTCATTCATTCAAATAATGATATCCCTGGGGACATTATGTTGACAAAATAAGGTCTCTGCCTCAATGAAGCTTGCATTCTGGTGGAATATAAATGGAAGATGGCTTTCAAAAATGAACTTTTTAGCCCTAACACAGTGCCAGTGCCAGGTAGATGCTAAGTCTTCAAGCTGCTTCTGTTTTTCATTACAACACTCCTTCCATTGAAAAATAAATCCAAGCCCCATCAATCTCCCATCAACTTGGAAAAACCGGAATCTGCTATCAAAAACTATTATGTTGGAATGCAACAAAATACAATCCCTCTATTTGCCACATATAAATATAAATATATAACAATATACATGTAACTATATAGTCAAATATAACAGTACTGTAGCACTTTATAAAGTACTTTAAAAATACTGTAATTGAGATTCTAAAGGATTGTGTGAGGTAGTCAGGGAGATAGCATAATGTGGGGGTTAAGAGAGGGTCCTGTAGATTCATGATTTAATCTCAGCTATGACCTCCAAAACACAATTTATCCTCTTTGTCCCTGAGCTTCCTCATAGGTAGAATACTAATAATATTCAAAGTTACTTCACATGGTTGCTGTGAAGATTAAAAATATATATTTAAAGTACAGTATTTAGTACAGTGTTTGCCATAACTAACACTCAATAAATGGTGACTGTTTTTGTTAGCGATCATTCTTTGTCTGATTTTATAAAGCAAATGAAGTTTATGAAGGTTGAGGATTCACAGCTATAAAACGCAAGGCAACCCTTTGAACTCTAATCTTCTCACTCCCAAAATCCTTCTTTCAGTTTTATGACAGCGCCTATTAAGGCAGATGGAAAGTAAATTAGACCATTGTCAGAATATTAGTAACTCCAGTAAGTTTATTTTAGCTGGAGCTTATAAGGTTATCATTCAACCAATCTACCATTATCAAGTTTAATTATATTGTTAAATAAGTATGTTATCCTATGCTGTTATAGCATCTTCCTTTTTAAAAAAAGCTATTTCCTGTTTTTCCTCCCCTTGGTTCATTTATTTTAAGCTTTCGCCTAGCTTGAACTCTAACTTTATCTCTAACCATTTGATACAAAAAAGGTTTCCTGAAGTCTTCCACAAACATTTTGTTATTTACCCTCCAACAGAGTACAAAGAGCAAGGTCGGCATTACACTTGGTTTACAGGTGAGATAACAAACTTAGCAAGGTTAAATGCCTAGATCCAGGCCTAGATCTAGTTAGTCTTTCTGATTCTAAACCGTATGCTAAGATTATTATCACTAGGCTTCTTAAAGTCAAGAGAGTGTGGGTGAGAAGTTACCGCTTATCACACTAAAAGGACGTAAATACTTGAACAGGAAAAGTTTTCACCTTAAAAAGCTGAAAATGCGCCAAGGCACGGGAGCTCTTGGTAACACTGTTACTTTTAAGTAACGTGGACCGGTCCTGAAGAGATATATAAAAGACAGGGCTCAAACACTCACAAGAAGTGTTTCATTGGTAACCCAAGCCTAGTAAAAGCGCCGCACTGTCTAGCAGATTCCACACAAAACACGGGCCTCCCACTTGTCTTTCAAGAAATGAACAGAACACGAGGGATAAGGGAGGCCAAGGAGGAGTTGGGCGAGACGCAGAAACAGCAGGACTGTAACAGCAGGCTGTTGTAGGGCTTTCCTGGGAGACTGAGGACGCGCGACGGCTGGGGAGGGATGGAGGGAACTCGCGGAGCACCCGGCGGGCACCGACGTCTGAGAACAGGTCTGGAAGTAGCAAGCGTGGGGAGGCCTTGACCGCGGGAGCGGGCTGCCCGCGGCCCCACCCTGTAGAGCTCCCCAGTGGATTTGCTCCTCTGGTTCGAGGGGAAAGGATGAGGAGAGCAAGCGGAAGAGAAACGCAGAAAGTACTGGGGCCGCTATTGTAGCGACAGGTGGGCGCGGGCCAAAGTCCGAGTTTCGCGGGTCTAGGGTCTGGCCGCACCCGCGAGGCCTCCGAGCCGCCGTAGCCCCGCCCCCTCCGCGCGTGGCGCCCCTGACGCTTGGCGCGCGGGCCGCTCTCCTTACAGAGGTCGCTCTCGTTGAACGGTCGGCCTTGTTGCGCCTGCGTGATCGGGAGGGGAAGTGAGGCGGTTTCTTCGGCGCCTTTTCCGGCGGCGGCGGCGGCAGCGGCAGCGGCAGAGCTGGGAGGAGGAGGAGGTGGAGGCCAGAGGGAGCCCGCGCTCAGGGCGGCGGCTGGAGGTAACCTCCTGGACTGAGCTGGGAAAGCGGGCCACCTCGGCCTCCGCTCCCCTCTGGTGCTCCGCCAGTAACTCCCTTCTTCCTCTCTGTGTCTCTGCAGGCGGCGCACCAAG
Organism: Panthera uncia; assembly: GCF_023721935.1. Classification (NCBI taxonomy): domain Eukaryota; kingdom Metazoa; phylum Chordata; class Mammalia; order Carnivora; family Felidae; genus Panthera; species Panthera uncia. The sequence goes on along the minus strand of NW_026057582.1, from coordinate 48,448,732 downwards.
TTCCCGCGAGGATCAATGACCTGACGAGGCGCCGGAGCCGCGCTGACTCTCGGGTGGCCTGGGTCGGTGAGCCCGGTGCTGGTGGACCGGCGGGCGGGCCGGAGGGCCTCGGTCTCCCGCGGCGGAGTGAGGAGAAGGCGGAGGAGCGGGAACCGCGGTGGCGCTCGCGCGGCGCTCGCGGGGGGAAGGGCAGTTCCGGGCCGGGCCGCGCCTCAGCAGGGCGGCGGCTCTCCCGGCGCAGACTCAGGGCCCCGGCGGCAGCGGCGTCTGGAGGAATCAAGTTGTGCGGTCGGTGATGCCCGAGTGAGTCGCGAGCCCGGGCCTCTGCCCCGAGGAGGAGGCGACTCCCACGCAGGCCGCACGGGCGCCCTCGCGGCCGGGAGGCTTCGTTTCGGTTTCGCGGCGGCTGCGGCGTTGTTGGCTGAGGGGACCCGGGACACCTGAATGCCCCCGGCCCCGGCTCCTCCGACGCGATGGGGAAGGTGCTATCCAAGATCTTCGGGAACAAGGAAATGCGGATCCTCATGTTGGGCCTGGACGCGGCCGGCAAGACAACAATCCTGTACAAGTTGAAGCTGGGCCAGTCGGTGACCACCATCCCCACAGTGGGTTTCAACGTGGAGACGGTGACTTACAAAAACGTCAAGTTCAACGTATGGGATGTGGGCGGCCAGGACAAGATCCGGCCGCTCTGGCGGCATTACTACACCGGGACCCAGGGTCTGATCTTCGTAGTGGACTGCGCCGACCGCGACCGCATCGACGAGGCCCGCCAGGAGCTGCACCGCATTATCAATGACCGGGAGATGAGGGACGCCATAATCCTCATCTTCGCCAACAAACAGGACCTGCCTGATGCCATGAAACCCCACGAGATCCAGGAGAAACTGGGCCTGACCCGGATTCGGGACAGGAACTGGTATGTGCAGCCCTCCTGTGCCACCTCAGGGGATGGACTCTATGAGGGGCTCACATGGTTAACCTCTAACTACAAATCCTAATGAGCATTCTCCACCTATCCCCCGGAAGGAGAGAAATCAAAAACCCATTCATAGGATTATCGCCACCATCACCTCTTTCAATTGCCACTTTCTCTTCTTTTGAATTTGAACTCTGGAGTTACTGTTCTACGGTTGGGGAGGGGGGGGTTAGGGGTTTCCTTTTTTTGTTTTTTTTTTTTTTTTCTTTTTATATTTTTTTTTTTTTTTTTTGCTTTGCGTTAGGAAGCTCTGATCTGACATTTGCCATGAACACAAAGTGCTAGATGCTCTTAATGACTTCCAGCAAATGGGATGGGGGAAATATAGCAGTTTTTGGTAAAGTCCTTTATAATAATGGTTTGATTTTTTATTTCGAGAGAATCTTTTTTGCAATGTATGCTTTTTTCCTTTTTGCCCAGTTTCCTTATCACTTGCTGTAGATGGCTTATTTTGCATTCATGCAGACTATGTTGCAAGTCTGTTTCATCTAGTAAACTGAAAATTATTGCTTAATCAAACTGCCGTTTGTCTTTTATATTTAAGGCCTTTACCCCTCCCTTCTGAGTTTTACCTTTAACTTAGTAATTTCAAATGTGACCTTTTAGATCTAAGACCACTGTAGTAAACTTAGCCTACAGTGGCAAATCATGAGTAATATCATTGTAATATGTTCCAGTTGCACATCAGTATGTTAAACAGGTAATGTAAGAAGTTTTTTGAAATGTCAGCTATTAAGTTCTGAAACATACATCATGCATGAGTAGGGATAAAGCTCAAGTTCCTTATTACATAGCCAGCTTACACTGCATAAAGATACGAAAGTGTAACCCGTCAAGAACACAGGTTTTTTTTTCACTAGAAAGTTAGCAGCTTTGCTGTTTTCCCTCTTTTTTAACTTTAAAAGTAGACTTTTCCCAGAAAGTGGAGCAATAATGGTGTATGCCACACACAGATGAGATCTCTGTAGATATCTTACGTGACTTTGGGGCAAAACTGGAATATATGTTTTACCACGTTTCGAATATCTAAGACCAATAGTTAAAAAAATTATTAGAATGTTTATTTTGTCCATTAATAAAGCATCTAACAATTCAAATTAAATACACCTTCTACCTAGTTGGAAAAACACATTCCTGTTTTCACGTTAGAGCAAGTGATTAAGCTGAAGATACAAGTCTTTTTTTATAGATGAGTGATCCACATCTCCATTAATTAGAACACTGGAAAAGATGTTTTATGAAAAAAGTATTTAATTCTGTTTGTAGGATTAACTCATACAAAGAGTAAGTCAGATATCCTGTTGGTTCATTAATACACTATCTCCTTTAAGGAAGGAAATGTGATGAATGAATTATGTGTAGACTTGAGGAATGACAAAGGGGAAGTAGGATGAAGAAAACGAACCTACAGATGACAATGAATGTAAACTTATTTTTCTTCAAGGGTAAGCATTGTGCTCACTGGTGATATCCAGGTCCTAGCAAGATTACTTGCTTAGCTTGTTAGGACCGGTAACTAGGTTATTGAGACCACTATGATTGATACTTGGAACCAAATGTTAATGCTTGATACAGAATTGTGAGCAGCATCTGGTTCTCATATAGCCTTAAGGATTAATTTTAGAGATCCTCAAGGAATTAAACATAGGGAATTTAAGAAATGTAGACTGCAAAGGCAATATACAGGAGAAGGTAGAGTGGGTTTTGTTCATGAGGGTGTCTGAAAACTAAAATGGAGCGGGATATCATGGTACATAGTTGGACAGTATTGGTCCTTCGTGCTTTGGCCATATTGTATAACGGAGCTTTTACCAAAGATGTATGAGAAGCATAAGGCTATAAAAAGTTAACTATTCAAAGTAAAACTCTTGACAAACATTTTACTTAAAGCAGATGAGAAAAGGTGCTATGTTGTAGGCTCCTGATGGTGCAGAGGGATTTTTGAATTCAAAATGCAACTAAGGTACAGAGTTCTCAGTTTTGCTTTAGAAAGATCTCTAGAAATCAAGCTGACAGACACATCCGAGAACATTTTAGTTGCTTTTAAAATTCCCAAAGCTCCACCATAAATTTAATTCTTAGTGTTTTAAGTGATTGCATTTTAAAGGTATATAAACATGGGTTATACAAATATCAATGCTATAGTAACATCCTTAGACAAGACAAGCACAAAGGTATAAATGCCTAAACTGGAGGAAACTTGAAACCCTCATCTTAATTCTTAAATGTAGTATTTCTAACTTGTGACAGACAGATTGATAGGCAGCCATTTTTTTTGTGTTTTAAAATACCTGGGAGCATAGTTAAAATTTTATACATCAAGTGATTGCTATTGAATGTTGCAGGTGAGATGTGGTGGTTACTTTTAGTTTATTTGAACTGTCTAACTGAAGGGGGGAGGGGGGAAGCAAATATTTGAAATTTGGAAAACCCTAAACTTTTTGGTAAGAACTTGTAATTTTCATTTACATTTTCTTGAAGGATATAAAAGGTGGATAATTGATGTAGTTAAATTGAACCATAACTATTGGTAATCACGGGGCAGGTAATTGTAGCCTGCAGAAAAAAGTTACAATCTAGAATTTAAAAAAGATCCTGAAGTTTTTGTTTAATTGCATCAATTTCTGTATTTATGTGAATTTATAAACTGCAGTAAGTTTTTGAATGAGGTTAATCTTGTCTAATATAAGTAAATGAGTCTGTAGACTGTGATCTCCCCAAGCTAAAAAGTACAGTACTTGGAATTGTGTTCTTTATGGTTGTAGTGTTGGTAAAGCACTAATATGCAGAAAATAAAGGAATTACACAGTGCAGTTTCTCACGTTATGTTACTCGTTTGGACTAGATTAAGTGGGACATGTGGTGTGTTGGGCCATGTTATTCTCCAGGGAAATATGGTATAAATGACTCAATTTGGGAGTCACCTAGCTTTTATAAGAACAAAAAAGATTCAGTTTGGTTTTTACAATGCTGAGTGAATAAAAAAGTTTTGTACTGATTTAATTTCACCAAACTTACTCTGATTTTATGATAATTTAGGACACAAAAGCACTTGAAAATAATTTTGAAAAATTAAGCTTCTAAGCAGTTTCTATTCTACCATTTTTCCCAAATCACAACCTTAGTGTTTTTAGGAGTAGAGAATTGTATCTCTAAAGAATTGGCCTACAGAGTTGTCCTAACCCTTGACAAATGACTTTTAGATTTTAAAGTTTGTCTTCTAAACCCAAAGTTGCTTGTCTCCTAAGAATGCCTGAATTGTAGCCATTTAGAAAGTAGGAGTAGATGAAGAATAACTTGTTGGATAAAAGGATTTTTTTTAAAACACATTTCCTTTTCCGTAAGCATTCCCTCTTATATCAGCAATTTTTATAGCTTGATTTTAGAATGTCTTAGTGTATTCTCTGGTGTGATTTACTCCCCACATTAATATTAATATATTTAGTACTGTGATTTACTAATGGCTGCCAAGTATCAATTTATCAGTGCTAGAAGTAGAAAATATTTTTCTCTTTAGTGGGTTTTTATGTTTTTCATATGTTTAGAAATATAATAGCCATGGGCCACCTGGGTGGCTCAGTCGGTTAAGCATCTGACTTTGGCTCAGGTCATGATCTTGCAGTTTGTGAGTTCAAGCCCTGTGTCGGCCTCTGTGCTGACAGGTCAGAGCCTGGAGCCTGTTTTAGGTTCTGTGACTCCTCTCTCTCTGCCCCTTCCCTGCTCACTCTCTCTCAAAAAATAAATGTTAAAAAAAAAGAAACATAGTAGCCATAATCTGAATGGTGGTGGAGCTTACTAAATTCCCAGTTAACCCTCAGTATCTTGCCAAGTATCTGTCAGGGTATGGTAAGACAAATCTTGTTGCTTGTAGGGAAAAATTGTAAAACCACATACAACAATTAGAAACTTTTAAGTCTGCCTAATCACTGAGCATAATGCATTTGGAGTATAACCTTCAATAGAATTTTTTGTTTATATTGAATGCTGAAGACAAAGTAGGAAAGATTGCAATATTAGGAAGTTTATGAAAAAAAGAGAATGGTGGGACATAGAACTGTAGAAAAGGTAAAGTAACTTTTCCCTGATTTGCTAAACTTTAAACTTGCCAAACTAGATTAGTGAGTTCAGTGGGCAAGGAATACATACAAGTGAGATCAAAGAGGCAGAACAAGTCTGTAGAGAGGTTTAGGAATGACAACTGAAATATGTTATAAGTAAGCTAAAGTAATGGTAACTTTCCTGGGAATTAGTCTGTAAGAAAAACCATTTTGTGGGACAGTAAGAAAATGCTTTAATTTTGAATATTTTTTTTCCTCTAAAATGTTTTATGACTACTTGAAACAATTTTAAAAGCAAAGTATTTGTCAATCTTGTCCTTGAAAACTTTTCTACTAGTTAAATTATTTCATTTGGATATATATCTCCTCCGTAGTATTTGTTTTATAGTTGCAAGAGTAGATTTATTTATTGAGAGCCTACTGATATACCTGCTACTGGTCTAGGTACAGGAGATCCATCAGTGAAAAAAATACAATATCTTCTTTCATGTAATTTATGCTGGTGGGGGTGGGGTGGGGTGGGGGGAAATGACAAAGATCAAATAATGACTTAAGCTATGTAAGGTGATGTACTATGTATTACATAGTATGTTATATATATATAGGAGGACAGGTAGGAATGTCTTCAGAGGCCTTATTGAGAAAGTGACATTTGAGCAAATACTTGAAAAATATCAGTGGAATTGACATAGTAACAGAAAGATAATACTGTATGGTATAGAGCAGGGGTGGGGAACTGAGCCTAGGGCAAATGTGGCTGTGACCTGTTTTATAGGGAGTAAAGGAATTGTTTTTACATTTTTAAAGGATTTTTAAAGACAAAAAACAAGGGTGACTAGATGACAGTAGTTAGCCTGAAAAGCCTGAAATATTTACTATCTGGCCCTTATTAAAAAAGTTGGTTGACCCCAAGTCTAAACCCCAGTTTTTAAAATATTACCAAAATATATAGGAAATCCAGCAATCCAAAGTAAAAGACCATGGTTAATGAATGAATGAGTCTTATCAAAACTTTAAGGAACAGCACACACAATTTACCACACTTGAACATTTAGTGATCCTTGAGACTTGTGATTGAGTAGTCTAACCTGGAGGTTTTTTTCTCTGAAATTTAAATGTGTGGAATCAGTAGTTTTTCAAGTTCAATTTTAACATTCTTTAAGATCTTGTGAATCATTTCATTAAAATTGTTTCCCTTATTTTTATGGTAGTTGTGCTGGTTTTTGGATATAAGTTAAATGTGTTTCCCTGTTGAAGGGCCCTTTCCTCCAGATAACCTAGATTAGTTTGGAATAGGTTCAGATAACATCATAGAACGGACTTTTATTCAGTTGGTATTACTGTAATCAAGTCCTGAGTCCAGTATTTTATATTATGAAACTTTGTAAGAGGAAGTGTTTTGTTGACTTGGAGACTAACATGTCACAGGATATTTGGTTTCTTCTGGTGTTAATTCCTCCAAGTGATATAAAGTAGGAAATTCACACATGAATTATTTCTTGCCTAGAGAGTTGTTCTATACTGCTTACGTAGTAGAATGTAAGAATCTGTAACTGTCTTAAAAGAGAAACTAAACAATAATTTAACAGGAGTTATGGGAGTAAATTTTATGGAGGACATTTACAAATGGGCTTTAAAAAATAAAAGCACTTGTAGTTCATAGAAAGATCTATGTGAAACTGGATATTCATGACCATAAAAACTCTTTCCCATTATAACTAAATAGACTGTCCTGAGAAGGTCATAGCATTATGAGAGGGGGGAAAACCATTAAAGGAGTTATAGAAGCAGGGATTTAGATCTTTGATGTTTGTTCTAATTTGGCAAACTAAAGTGCTTTTTCTCTATATCTTTATTTCTAAGTCAGTTTTGTAAATAAGTCCTAGGTTGGAGCTAGGCCTAAAGATACCAAATTGGGAAACATTCTAAAAATATTAAGAGTTAGCATCTTTTGAATGTTTGCCACGTGCCAGACATTGTTCTAAGCATTTCATGCATATTCTATTCATCCTCACCAAAACTTGGGAGAAAAGGCTCCCATTTTATAGTTGAGAAAACTGAGGCTTAGGAAGGTATATGTTAATAAGTGGCAGAGCCAGACTTTGGACTCCAGCAGTCTGTGCTATACTATGAGTATGGCTGAGGTGAACCAGTGGTTAACGATGTGCTTAATATTTTGTGTGTGTGTGTTGCTTATGAAAAGGTTACTTTGAGTAATATAATTTCATGTTTGTCCATCACCCAGTTTTGAGTCTGTATATAATTTGAGCCTTCTGTGTAATGGAGAATGTAGTATTGGACTCTGAGAATTATTTTTTTCTGTAAAAATCACATGTGACTACTTGGTAGATTGCAAATTTTACAGATCATCATGAAAAAATAGAAGTTAGTTTTCGCCAAGTTGATTATTTGCATGCTTGTTTATACAGAGCCTCCTTTTGATTTAAGAAAAAGGTTTTAGAAAATTTAGAGTGTACGATTTACATTGTGTTTCTACCTAATAAATTCACGACTACAGACATTTAGGTGTTGTTTAATAAGTGAATTTCTTGCTTTTTAGATCCTATTGTAGCTCACTTTTTGTATGTGAGATTTACTTAAAGAACATTATATCCTCCTATCAGCAAGAACCTGGAGCCCAAGTTTACCTAGAGTGCTTTAATAATGTACTTTGGTGTTTAAGCCAGGACTTAAGAGTAAAATCTGATAATTTTGCTAAAATGCAAGATGCCATACTGAAAAATCCTGTTTTGTCAGTAATTTCTATTTGAGGTAGAAATTTAAGGCTAGGGAAGACATACGCTCGAAATGTTCAGTCAGTTATCAAGTGCTCTATCAAATACTAGACAGTGCAAAGAAGTATTATATTGTGGGCTGGAATGGGCTAGGGAAGGCCAGTGGGAACTGAGTTGGACCCACAAAGAGGAATTATAGCATTATTGATTGTATGCTCACCGTGTGCTAGGCACTGTTCAAAGGGCATTATTTGCACTATCTCACTTAAAATGTGTAAGTAAAAGTGCATTGGTGGTATATCATATAGTATTTAGGAGATGGAGAATAGACTTGTCTGGCTAGGGTTGCCAGATTTAGCAATTAAAAATACAGAGTGCCTTGGGTGAAGGAGAGTGGGAGGCACAGGCTTCCAGTTTTGGAGCGACTAGGTCATGGGGATAAAAGGTGCAATATAGGGAACACAGTCAGTGGTATTATAATAGCACTGCATGGTGACAGATGGTAGCTACGGTTGTGGTGAGCATAACATAGCATATAGAGTAGTAAAATCACTATGTTGTACACCTGAAACTAATAGAACATTGTGTTCAACTCCAATAAAAAAAGTAAAAGGTGCCCAGTGAAAGTTCAATTTCACGATCTTTAGTACAAGTATATTCCATGCAATATCCTAAAATTATATATAAAATATTATTGTTTATCTGAAATTGAAATTTCACTGGGTGGCTTATATGTTATCTGCAATCCTTTGTTTGACTTGAGTGGTAGAGGAGGAGATATGGTTCAAAATAGAAGTTGAAAACGCGGTTTTTAGAAGGCCTCAAGAGCTAGAGCAAGTAGTTTGGACATTTTTGTGTGTGTGATGTGAGCCACTAAAGTTTTAAAATATTCCCATAGTAGGAGAGACTCACAATGTTTAGGACTATTAAATCTAGTAGCTTTGTGTAGAATCCTCAATCAGGGTCATGAATAGAAACTGGAAGAAACAAATCCTTTCAAGAGACTTAATTCAAGAGAAAATGCAGACAAAGTATAGGATACAGAAGATGAGAAACAAGTGAGATGAAATAAAATGGTAGACATACATTACTTGTGGAGGGAGAAATAATTAATGATTTTGATCCTTAATTTCTATGCAAAAGATAATGATGACATAAAATGTTATTGATAGAAAGAAACCAAGATATAGAGCACCTTTGAACAGAGACACTTTAATAATTGGGTAAAATGCTTCATTTGCAATCTTGATATTAAGTCTGTTAGGCATACTCTGTTTTGTAATTATTCTGTCTTAGAGCATTTTTGTACAATATAAATATAATGCAAGCTGCCAATGTAATTTAAAATGCTTTAGCATCACACTCTAAAAAGTAAAAAGAGGGACGCCTGTTTGGCTCAGTCGGTTAAATGTCTGTCTCTTGAGTTTGGTGCAAGTCATGATCTCACAATTCACATGGGATCTAGCCCTACATTGGGCTCTGTGCTGAAAACATGGACCCTGCTTGGGATTCTCTCTCCCTTTCTGCCCCTCCAGCTCATGCTCACTCTCTTTCTCAAGATAAATAAATAAACATTTAATAAAATTTAAAAAGGTAAATATAAACAGGTAATATATTTTTTAATGTTTTATTTAGGGGCACCTGGGTGGCTCAGTCAGTTGAGTGTCAGACTTGGGCACAGGTCATGATCTCCCAGCTTGTGACTTGGAGCCTCGCGTCAGGCTCTGTGCTGACAGCTCGGAGCCTGGAGCCTGCTTCAGAGTCTTTGTCTCCCTCTCTCTCTGCCCCTAACCCACTCGTGTTCTGTCTCTGTCTCTCTCAAAAATAAATAAACATTAAAAAAAATGTTTTATTTAACCCAACATATCAAATATATTATTTCAATGTCACTAGTATAAAATAATAAGATACATTCCTTATTTCATGCAAAATCTTCAAGATGTAAGTGTATATTTTATACTCGAAGCACATCTAATTTCAGACTAGCCGCATTCCAGAGCTCAATAGTTATATATGGCAGGTGGCCATCATATTGAACAGTTCATTCTTAGAGGGTGGTTATTTCTAATACCATGCCTACAGTTTCAGAAACTGTACTAGAGAGTACCAGTTAAGATCACTGCAATATGATGAACCTTCTAGGCCAGGGATTCCCAAAATATGGTCTATGAGCCAAATCTGGCCCACTGCCTGTTTTTGTAAATAAAGTTTTATTGGAACATAACCATGGTCATTTATTTGTGTATTGTCCAAGTCTGCTCTTTCACACAACACAAGACCATACGGCCCACAAAGCACAAAACATTTACTCTCTGGCCCTTTATAGAAATTTGCCAATACCTTTCTAGATCCCAAACTAAAGTTTCAGGGATAAAACACATACTATAACATTTAAATGAGTTTTCAGAAATAGTATTGAAATAGTTAAAAGGTAATGTGTATATATATTTATCCATTTATTCACCAAGAATGTATTTACTATGTTCTAGGCACTGCAGTAGGCCCAATAAACAGGAATAAATAAATGTCATTAATCTTTAAGAAGGTCATGGTTTCGTTGAAAATAGGGATGCATCCATAGATAATTACAAAGATGTCCTATAACACATGGTGCATTGAGTGTACACCAGTGAGACACCTTTCTCTGGCTAGGGAATGGGAGGTAGAGGAATGGAAAGCTGCAGAAGAGGTCTGTCTGAGGTGAATTTTAAAGGATGAATAAGAATTATTCAGAGAGGAGGTGATGACATTTTAGTCAGCAGAACAGTTATATGCAAAAGTCAGGTGTTAGCATAGCACCATCACGAATTGACAGCTTCTTATGCCTGGAGCATAGGATGGACTTGTATTAGATGATGATGGAAAAATGGTCAGGGGCTGGATTATGAAGTGCCTTCGTTTTTTATAGGAATTTTGGATTTTATAATTTGGGTCCTGAGAAAACCTTGCGGGATTTTTAAGCACAAAATCGCATGAGACTTACATTTTAAGGTGCTTACCAACTACTGTAAAGGATGAATAAAGGTCCTAGGCAGGAAACCTATTGTCGACTAGTTGAGAGAGATTTCCCTAGTTGAAGCAATGGGTATAGGGGTGAAGAGGAGAGAACATATTTGAGAAATATTTGAATTACATTTTGCAAAGTATATTCTGTAGAACACTGATCACCAAAGATAATCCTTTGGAAAAAGGCTTCCAAACTCTTTGGGAAATGCTTCATATTATATCTGCATTTGAGAGTCACAAGTCACGTTAGCAGTATATTGAAGGGTCTTAGAAGTCTTGCTTTAACCCAGCATTTCCCAAGCTCATTTGATCACAGAACCCTAATAATTTTTTTAAAAAACTATGCTGTGGAACAAAGATTCATTCCAAGAACTATAGTTTAGGAAACCCTATTTTAGGCAGAATCACCAAGTTTTGGCCAATTGAATGAAAGGGAACAAGGGAAAAAGTCTACATGAGTGACTGTTAATGAAAATTAACATTTATAAAGACAAAAATTAGAGGGAAAAGAGCAAGTTTAAAAGCAGGAGGCCCAGTTTTGTCAGCAAGTTTTGGGTGCCTATGGCATGGACATCTACATGGAGATATGCAGTAGAGAGGTCAGGAGACATCTAGTCTACAGATAGAGGTTTACGTGGTAGCTTGTAAATGGGTTCTTGAAACCACAGATGGTAGTGAGATTTCCTGGGAGAAGAATGAAGAGCAGAGGATATGGAAGACTTCCCGGAGGAACGCTGATGTTTAAGGGGTGGGTGGAAGAAGAGGGTATTAACAAAGAAGACCCAGAAGAAATGGGAGAGAATATCAATGACTTCATATCCTACAGGGAGATCAAGAAGGTTGAAGTTCAAAATGAATTCTTTAGAACTGACATTAGAAAGCCATCAGGACCTTCCTTAGGGATATTTGAATGAAGCGGCCAGAAACTAGTTTGCAATGAAAGAGACAGGAGGCAGTAGAGAAGCTGCTAACAGAAGGGTTCCAAAAAAGCTGGGGATTAAGGGTTGATAATAGATGTTAAGGATGTGATAGTCAGCGGGAGATAGGTGCAAAAGTTTATATAAATAAATAAATTAATAAATAATTAAATGTTTTACACGTTAATATACACTTTAGTATACACTTAAATATAGAAGGGTCATTTAATTTTCAAGACATTATTTCAGGTAAGCGTTGTACGTATTGATTGTGGAGGGTGGAATACGAAATGAGGAATATGTGCTCCCTACCACCAGTTTCCTAGAGGTAAGGAAAAATTGGAAAAAGAAGCCATTTGAAAAATGTTAATCTCAATTCCTTTAAGCTGCTCTTTTTCCATAGGTAGGGTTCTCCTCCTGAAAATGCCCACAACGAACATGCCCAAGTAATTCTAGTCCCACGGCAACTACGGTTGTAGATGGTGCCATCCCTGTCTCTCAAATGTAGAAAGTAAGCCATGGTGGCCGTGGCCTGTCCAAGAACTCATAGAAGTTAGTGATATAACTGAAACTCAAAATTCCTTTGTATTATTACTCATATAGTCATGGAGCGAAATTTAAAAGATTTTCTTTTTTTTTAAATGTATATTTATTTTTGAAAGAGCATGAACTGGGGTGGGGCAGAGAGAGGGGGACAGAGGATCTGAAGCGGGCTCTGTGCTGACAGCAGAGAGCCTGATGCGGGGTTTGAACCCATGAACTGCAAGATCATGACCTGAGCCGAGGTTGGATGCTCAGCCGATGGAGCCACCTAGGCGCTCCAAGAATTTCTAATATGTAAGCATCATGCTGATTAACTTAATCCCTATTTAGGTAAAATATAGAGTTTCCAATTTACTATGAAACTTCTCTTAAGATTTGCAAACCGAAGTTTAATACTTTCTGTCACCATCAGTTTTGAATTTTAGGATATTTTCTTCCATGATTTAGGGTTAGAGGGAAAAAATCTATAGGATGACAAAATGGAGTATAGAATTAAATAATGGTACACATTATTAAATAATTTATGTGTGCCTGCCAGTGTGCGACTGGCTTTAAATGTAATATTCACAACAGACTAGCAAAATAGGTGGTATTCTCTTCTATTTTACAGATAGGAAACTTAAAGCACAAATGTAAGTAATTTTTTTTCTTTCTTCTTTTTTTGTTTATTTATTTTTGAGAGAGACAGACCATGAGCGGGGGAGGGGCAGAGAGAGAGGGAGACACAGAAGCTGAAGCAGGTTCCAGGGTCTGAGCTGTCACCACAGAGCCTGATGCAGGGCTCCAACCCATGAATCGTGAGATCATGACCTGAGCCAAAGTTGGACGCTTAACCGAGTCACCCAGGCACCCCAGTAATTTCTTTATGATACCACAGCCATTCCATGGGAGAGCCTGTATTCAAACCCAAGTCTTGTTGAATCCAAAGCAATAGCCTTTAGGAAAGGAGGATTCTAACAAACTGTAATAAATTATAATTTTTTAACACTGAATTCAGTAAGTCATGGTGGCTGTGATCCAATAATCTGTCATCAGTCCAGTTTATCAGGAATACTTGTGTCTGATCCTGGAGACAAAGCAATATTTTGGAGGGACCGAGGCTTATTTGAATGTATGAAGAAGGTGCTTCTGTCCAATGAGTGAGAGAGTTGACAATTAAAAAAATTTTTTTTTAATGTTTTTATTTTATTTTTGAGAGAGAGAGAGACAGCGTGTGAGTGGGGGAGGGGTAGAGAGAGAGGGAGACAGAATCTGAAGCAGGCTCCGAGCTGTCAGCACAGAGCCTGATGCGGGGCTTGAACTCACAGACTGCGAGATCATGACCTGAGCCGAAGGGACGCCCAACCGACTGCACCACCCAGGCACCCTGAGAATTGGCAATTTTAAATAACTCCTAAACATTCTTCCTTACTAGATGCTAGAACCTGAGGGCATGGCTGATAAGAAAGGCATTGGGAATGGGGTGGGGCACAGATGGTGAGGAGGAAGAGGCCTTCCTCTCTCCTATCCTATGTTAGAAGAGGTGACATCAGGTTAATTTGAACTGTATCTCTCTATGTCCTTAACTAGGGGATGGTTTTCAAGTTACTTTTTTTCAACAGCAGCATCAGGACACGTGACTTCTGAACCCCTTATAGTTGCCTGGATCTTGCTTTTACTTGGGGAGGAGGAGCCAAATGTATTCTGTTTCTGTTGTGCATTTGGCCAGGAATTACGGGCTTGTACAGACATGCCTTTGATGTATTTGTGTTTAATTATTTTAATTTGTCTCTGTCAATCTGGACTTTGTATTAGGTAAATTCATGAATTTATTCGCAAAGAACTCAACATTTGAGGTATATAAATATTTAAAGAATACACGGAAAAACAAGGTGAAGCACAGACTTACTTTCAAAGGTTTGTGTCGGGTAGCAGGGAAATACACATTTTAATGAAATCATCTTTGTAGCAGTGACAAGTTAACTGTTCATTTTTAAGAGGTGGAAGAAAAACCCCTGGATGTTTTCAGTAACTTTCAGAAAATCCATGTAGCATGTGTAAGTTTGATCCACTGTTAATTGGATTATATGATAGCACTGCAACATCAAAAGTGTATAAAAGCTTATAGAAAGACAGTTTGTTTAAAAGATTATGATGTGGTAGTACAGGAAAGCTAGCTTTATAGTATCAGCGGTTTATCCCCCCCACCCCGCCCTCGTACAGAATTAAAATTTGAAGGGGGAGAGGAAGGCAAGGCTGTGTTAAAGCCAGGAGGTTGAATCATCTAAGGAAATGAGTCAGTGGCTATGAACCATAACTTTCCTTTTTCTGAGGCTTTGACTTTGAGGGCTTAACGTTGAATTATTTTAAAAAATCTCCTTGCTTGCTATCAGTAAATTGAAAACAATTTTTTTTTTTTTTTTTTTAGGAATTTAAAGATAATTAGTATTTGGGATTCATGTTTTTCTTTCAACAAATATTTAGCAGAAACACAGGGATATTAAAACAAGTAGTTATGTTTTAAAAAGCAGTAGTTACATACTTCAGACTAAGTAAATATGTAGTGATTTGGTAATAAGGGATTATGTCAGTATCTTTGTATATATATTTGGCTCTAGGTAACCAATAGTGATTCTTTTTTTTTTTTTTTTAAGGGTTATTTATTTATTTTGAGAGAGACAGAGACAGCGCAAGTTGTGGGTAGAGAAAGAGGGAGAGAGAGAGAATCCCAAGCAGGCTCCACACTGTCAGCACAGAGTCCGACATGGGGCTCAAACAAACTGTGAGATTATGACCTGAGCTGAAACCAGAGCCAGTTGCTTAACTGACTGAACCACCCGGCTGTCCCCCAGTAGTGATTACAATCAGCTTTTAAAACAAGATTTTTGAGGTTAATAACTGGTAACTCATTTATGGATTTAAGAGGAAAAACCTGGGGTGCTGGTAGCTATTGACAATCATATTTCTATTCAATACACTTGAGTTTTTTCCTAAGCCATGAACTGTTTCTTAGGAACACTGAGGCCGTGGGAACCTTGAGCCCGTAGAAACCTTGAGCCCGTAACTGAAATGAACACATTGCATTATGGCTTATTTTTTTAAGCTTTAAAGATCTGAGCTGTAATCATCAGGTTTGAGAGTAAAGACAGGTAGGTATCTCAGAGTGAACACTAGTGCTATTAAATGAAAAGTTTCAGCTTTTTGTGGTTGCTTATCTTTATGAGTTAAACTTTTTATATGATTGGATTGCATTTCTTATTCTTTTCAATTCATGACTAATACTTAAGATAGTGAATGCATTTCACATAAGAATCTAGTATTTAGAAAACTATTTGAGGAAACTTCTTTTAATATTTTATTTTAATCAATCAATCAGTTAATTAACTTTTGAGAGAGGGAGGTACAAGTGAGCGAGGGGCAGAGAGAGAGAGGGAGAGAGAGAGAATACCATACAGGCTCCACGCTGTCATTGTGGAGCCAGAAGCAGGGCTCGAACCCACCCGATGCAGGGGTCAAACTAAATGAACGGTGACCCGAGTGGAAGTAGGATGCTTAACCAACTGAGCCACCCAGGCACCCTACTTGAGGAATCTTAAGTCCTATTTTTGTCATCTACATAAACGTGAAATATAGAACAAAACATTAAATTTTTATTCCTTTTTTCCCGCAATTAATGTAATAATATGCTAGAGGAGTCTTGGAGAAAATATTTAAATAAATGTTAATAGGTACTCTTCTTTTATTATTTGTTGGATATGTCATTGAATGGAGATTTTAGACTAGCATGAAAAAACTAAATTACATCCTGGGCCTAATCTTCCTAATTAGTAAGGTTGGCAGGGCTATTTTTTCTGTATACTTAGACATGTTCATTTTTCTCCATTCATAACTTTGGTGATATCTAGACTTTTCTTTTCTTTACTTTTTCTTTCTGCATATCCCATCCTAATAAAACCTAAATCTGTTGCCTACTGGTACGCCTAATAATTTTTGCCTTGCTGAGCCTCAAATCAGTGAGTTAGGAAACTGTGTGACTTTTGGATTCTGAATTACAATATTAGTAACACTAGAGGACTTAGGATCTGGAAACATCCTGTGTATGATGTTGTGAATGCCATTCATAGCACGGAGGGAAGACTGACAGTAGAGGAGATCCCTCTTTCCTCAAAGTGTCATATAAGACATTTTCTATCTTTTCACAGGTATTTTAGTTCCCTGCCTGACAGTGTTGATTTGGGGAAAGAGCACAGGGCTTTGAGTAAGATAGACTTAGGTTTGCATCCTAGCCCTGCTACTCAATAGCTAAGTGACATTGGAAAATTTATCTCTTCATCTATCTTTTCTAAAAATGGGAATGGTAATGTTCACCCTGTAGGGTTTTATCACTAAAAGTTGTAACTTAGGAGAAAGTCTCTAGCATAATACCTGGCATGGTAAGCACTCAATAGAAGTTAGTTCTAGTCTCCTTTTCCTGCTCTAGTTTAATAATTTAAAAAATTTAAAGTGGAAGTAAAATCCAAAATTTATGCTAGTATCATTGAAATATTTAAAGATGAAATTATATGACTTGGATTTGCATTCAATTAATCCGGGAGTAGGATTACACATGAAAATCTATACAATTGTTTGAGTTGAGTGAATATGTACATGGGCATTCATTGTATGTTTGAAAGTATCCATAATAAAAAGGTTTTTTTAAATGTTTATTTTGAGAGAGAGAGTGCAAGCAGGGGAGGGGCAGAGAGAGCAGGAGGCAGAATCCAGAGCAGGCTCCAGACTCTGAGCTCTCAGCAAAGCCTCACGCAGGCCTTGAACTCATGAACCGTGAGATCATGCCCTGAGCCGAAGTCAGATGCTTAACCGACTGAGCCACTCAGGAGTCCCCATAATAAAAAGTTTTAAAACTTATACTGTATGTAAAAAAATATTTAGTGAACAAAGACTTTCTCAAGGTGATGAGGAACGATCTATTTGTTGGTTGTATCTTTTACAAAAATGTTTATTTTTTTGAGAAAGAGGGAGAGAGAAAGGTGCAGAGAGAGAGGGAGAGAAAGTATCCCAAGCAGGCTCCACAATGTCAGTGCAGAGCCTGACGCTGGGCTTGATCTCATGAACCTTGAGATCATGACCTGAAAGCCTCAAGAGTTGTACACTTAACGGACTGAGTCACCCAGGCGCCCCTAATTGTGCCTTTTTAAAGATGATGATTGAGAACAGGCATTATTGATTTATGAATGGTGGTAGTTTTTCCCCCTCAACTACACAAAATGAATAGTTCTTTGACTAAGAAGAAAAAATGTCAAGTGGGAAGCCTGAAAAAAATCCTGAAGAAGTCAGTTTAAATGCTTTTGTCTAATTATCTGAGTCACTCCTCAGGGTGGAGGTGCTGTGGCATGGCTCACAGCCAACATAATTTTCAGCTGAAAAAAGAGAGCAGTTAGGCCAAGAAACACAGTAACCAAAATGACTACTATGATACGGGAACCAGCTTTATGTACTGACATTTTCTTTGTTATCTTAGGATAATAATGAAGAGCTACTGGCGTTTCTTCTTCTGAACCATATTAATTTTCTAAGAATGACTGTATACTGAGTTACAAACATTCGAATAAATTCCAGAGAGCAAACAAATGTGGACTACTTACTCATAGGGATATGACTGTTCTATACAGCATTGAAATATAGAAGGAACAAAAGACTTTCTTGTGTTTAATGATTGATTAAAGGCACATTGCTTACTGCAGAAATCTAAAGGTCTACTTTTTTAAAAATGCCTGCAAATTTTGTTGGAAGAATTCTAGAGACCAATGTATTTGATAACCATTCCTGGAAAATAGAATTGCCATTGACATATCTAAACAATTGGATTCATAATATAGTATATAATTAATGAACTTAATATTTCAATCAGACTTGATGTTCTTGATCATTAATTACTTATTTTTAAAGAAGAAAATTAGAAGTGTCAATTTAGAGAGAACAGGAACTTTCACTTTCCTGACCTCCATTTATAGAGTAATCGTTTCTTTAAAAAAAATTTTTTTAATGTTTATTCATTTTTGAGAGACAGAATACAAGTGGGGGAGGGGCAGAGAGAGAGGGAGACACAGAATCTGAAGCAGGCTCCAGGTTCTGAGCTGTCAGCACAGAGCCCGATGCAGGGCTCGAACCCACAGACCATGAGATCATGACCTGAGCTGAAGTCAGCCGCTCAACTGAGCCACCCAGGCACCCCAAGACTAATTGTTTATTTCTTAAAGCTTTCCGCAAGGGTGTCGGTATCCATACCATAACCCGGTGTAGTAAATTAATATTTAGGTAACTTTTCATTAAAGTCTCAATTCAGAAATTGTAATCATTCAACAATGACACTCACCTGCAGAATATTACTATGAAAGAGGTATGGGCACCCAAAATGCCTGTAGGCACCCAAGAGGTTGATTTAATTTTTAATAGGGTTGAGAAGTAGTAAGGGAAGAAGGAAGAGAGGGAAGGAAGAGACCTGGAAGGGAACTAACATTTATTGAAAATTTACTACTGTGGGTAGAAAATCCTTTTAGTACGTTATTTATCTTATAAGAACTGCTTGACATTACTTGAAATTAAGAGCAGTTGTTCCAAAGTCAGATGGCCTAGTTCCCCATTCAGATACATAATAGCATATACTACTATGAGACCTTGGGCAAAGATTGCATAGGACATAATTATTCTTTTTTTATCTGAAATTTAAATTTAACTGAGTGTCCTTTATTTTATCTGACAACCTTATCACAGGGGATTACATTAGTGAAATCTTAGACATTATCTAGAACAGTGCTGGTGCATGTAAGTGCTCAATAAATGTTAGTCTTTATTTTTGGAATCATCCCATCCTACAAATGATGGAAAACTCAGGTTAAATAATTTTCATTTTTTTCCATAAAGTAGTTTACCTGGATTCTAATTCTCTGTGGCCACTTTAGAAAACTAGTTTAACAGTTCCTCAAAATGGTAGACATAGAGCTACCCAGTGACCTGGCAACTAATCCAGCCCATGCTCTGGGATCAGATTAAACACTGTTAATATCAAGAGGTGGGGAACACTGGGGGCCATCTTTAAGGATGTCTATCATGGCATGGAATGGATGTCTACCAAATCAGGACAGAAGATACTTCAGTACCCTACTCTGAGGGGTTGCCGATCTTTCTTTTTAGAGGGAAAGCAAAAGGTTAAAATATAAAAATACGAGAATTTAGAAGTCCCTTTTCAGTCCCTTAGGAGAACTAAATGCTTATAGAATAATTTAAACATATTGCAGTTAAAGAACTGAAACTCTCTCTTTAACACAAATTAAGGGTTTAGTAGTTGGCTCTCCTAGATTCTGTGACCTTCAGAGAGAGTAGCTGCTGCAAAAAAACCCATAATGGGCGGAATATATGTGTGTCTACGTATCTTAGCTGGCTTTTTGTTAGATATATGTTTGAACTATCAAGCGAAGGCTAATTTTTGTGCATAGAAGACTCGCATACATTTATTGGCTACTAGAGTATGTTACTGTGTGAAAAATACATAATGTGAGCAGGCCGTGTTTATCAATTTGTAATATCTTCTGCAACAACAAATAAAAAACAAACAAGACAGGCAACGGTAGCCTAAACAAGGAGGGGCTTATTTTCTCACACAGTTTAAGTCCAGCAGTAGGCAGTCCTGGCCTGGCAGAGCCCAGAGAAATAATCGAGGACCCAGGAATCTGTGTTTCACCACTTGTAATCCTTAGTGTGCTGACGTGTTGATTGATGATACCACAATGGCTACTGAAGCTCAAGATATCTGTGCCCATTTTTAAGGCAGGAAGAAAAAGAGAGCAGCACAATTGGCCAGAATTGGGTCACATGGCCTCTCCTGGTTTGAAAGGATGCTCAGAAAAAAGGCACTGACTCTCTCCAGCCTCTCAAGTGGAAGAGGACAAGGATGAAAAGGGTTGAGAATGGGTTTTGAGTTAGCTTTAATAAAGGGAATCATGGTAAAAAAGTTGACAAATACTGCTTTAAATGCTCAACAGGAATTGGATAAGTTTACAGGGGGAAATTAAAAATTAGGGGTACAATAAGAACAAAGAATTGATTGAACACTGTGGGTTAGTTCACAGGACACGGAGGAGCCCAGCCCTATTAGGTGGAGAATAATGTTGAGAAGTGATAGAATTGGGTATGAGGCTGAGATTGGCTATAATAGTTAATAGGACATCCCTGAATGGTTTTGAGCAGGGGAATAATGTGTGAAGAAGGGGGTGAGAAATATTTGCTAAGATGAATTATAAGAAGGTGAACTGGAAGGTGAGGAAGCTAAGACAGTGCTATAATAACGCAGTTGTGAAATGCCAACTATTAAGACTGAATCACATGTGATTCTAATATTCAACTAATTTTGACCTACAACATCATTAGATTCATTTCATGTTGGAGGGGATGGTAGGATGTCCATATGGAGAAGTCTGGTAAGTAAATGAAGACAGAGGACACAGACTTTCTGAGACTAAAGTATTGGAGAAAATGTGAGTATCTAGATAAAAGTAGGTACTTTCCATTCTATAGTTCCTGGGTGATTTCATTTCCTTTCAACGCTGAAGCTGTCACTTGCTAACGGCTTTAACCCCCATATTTATTTCTAAGCTCCACACTCTTATATTCAACTGCTCACAGGACATCTGCCTTCAGATATTCCAATGGACCCTTCCAACTCATCATGTCAAAATAGGTATCATTTGTCTTCCTTCCCTTTGTTTCATCTCTTTCATATACGGCTCTTATTTTTTGTCTCATTTAATGATATCAACATCCGACTTGCTGACTATGCTAAAAACTTTGAACTTGTCTTAGATTGTTCCTTCTTTTTACTCCCTCCATCCCTTTGCCCATAGACCTGATTATTTCTGCTTCTTTAATCCATTCTTACTTTCCATATCCCACTGCCATTCTCTTAGTTCAGGTCCCAAGACTTCTCTTCTGGATTATGAAAACGCCTTTTACTTGCTTAGGTCTTCTCTTAGGGGATCGTCCAAACTGCTACCCAAGGGATCGTTTAATATACAAATACCACCTTGTCTCTTTCTTGCTTACCCCCTTTTAATGGCTTTCAATACACAATGAATAAGGTCTGAATTTATTACCAGGGCCTAGAAGAATCCTCCACAATGCTCACTTTATCTCCAACTTCACTTCCTTACACCCACCCCAGCCCCTCTAAGTTCCTCCATACCAGACTTTTTGTCCTTTTCCATAAGTGCTGTGCTGTGTCGTAATTCCATGCCTTTCCGCTTATTATTCCCTTAGGCTGAAATCGTCATGTCCATCTTTGAACATTTTGGCCATCTTTTACTAATATCTCCTCCTTTGAGACTTCATAGATATCAGTCACACCCTTCTTTTTTCTCCCATTGTAATTTGCACTAACTGCTCATCATATTATATTATTCTTGCTCAAGTGTTTTCCTCTGGCTCATGGACAATGTGGTCTTGGAGTGTCCTGGTATCTTGTACAGTTCCTGGCTCATCGTTGGTGCTCCATCCATATTGGTTCAGTGCACTGACAGAACGTGGATAAGTTGTCCCCAGTAGAAAGACTAGGTCAGGGGAGCAAAGCTGATCCAAAGGGATGCTCGTAATTAGAGGATGGAGAAAAAAACCCAATGGATCAATCAGTGAGATTAGGCAAGAATCATTCACTTAGCATGTTGTAGGACACTGTACTGACTATAAGGAAATATGCTGGTGTGTTAAGCTAATGAGATATTTATTTTGGTTTAGCTTTGTCTCCGGTAACATCCAGTCGTCTAAAGCCAGACCTTTCTCTGTTACTTTGATTTGTAGTTTCTAAACAGCTCTTACAAGTACTGTCATATTTTCGTAAAGGTACTCAATTTGTAGGTTTTTGTAACTGAAATACAGATTTTAAATTGGTGAGGAGAAGTACAGAGGGAAAATGTCTGAATCTAAAATCCCAGAGGTAAGTTCCTTCCTAGACACTTACCAAGTTGACAATGTTCCTTTGTCACATTTGGAAATTATACTTTCTAGGAATGTTATTGCTTGCGCTCACTATTGGTCTCCTGACTATACTCAGCTCCCACAGAGTGAAAGTGAGTACGAAACATGATGTTCAATCCCTTCTCACGCTCACCAACCACAGAAGTGATATTATCATATAAAATCTAATTAGAGGCAAAACTAACAACAATTACGCTCTAAATATTAATTTCCAATTGTTTATAACCTAGTGCTTAAACTCCACTGTATACATTTTGTGGTCTATTGATTGTCCCAAATATACATACTATTGCCTACACAGAGTTTTTACATTAGTCTTCCCATTCCACTTGTTATTTAGGGGATCACTATGTTCATATATTCTGTTCAATGTTTCGTTTTTTACTTCCTATTGGCCTTGACTCCTAGGACTCTCTAAACTATTCTTCTTGGGTTTGTGCCATATTATGTTTGATTCTTTCTTTTTTTTTTCCCCCAAAGTTTATTTATTTATTTAGTTTGAAAGAGAGAGAGCGTGCACACAGCTGGGGAGGGTTGGGGGGGGGTGCGTGGAGAAAGAATGCCAAGCAGTGCAGAGCCCGATGTGGGGCTTGAACTCACAAACCATGATCATGATCCGAGCTGAAACCAAGAGTTGGATTCCTAACCAGTTGAGCCAGGCTCACCTGTTTGATTATTTCTTAATCCAAGTCATAGCCTCACCAAACTCCTTCTCTTTCAATAGCCTATCTTATCACCAACATTGGCTCTTGATCAAGCTCAACCTGCTCATAAGAGATCCTGGCTTATTTAGCTTATTCAAAGTCACCCACTTGAATTTTTTTCTTAATTTTCTTCATTCTTTTAAAGTTTTCCTCTTGGAATTTTACCTTCTGTAGTCTTTCATTAAGGTTTTAAAATTATGAAAGTGAGCCATGTTCTGTATGAAAAATCTGGAAAATGCAAACACAACTGGGAGGGAAGAGGAGAATAGTTTGTAATTCCTCGACCCAACTACTAGCATAGATATGGCTATTCTCTTTCAATTTTCTCTTAGCATGAAAATGTATTTCCCCATGTCATAAACTCTTCAAAGCAATTTGTGATTGTACTAGATGTTCCACTTTCAAGATTACGATGTCATTATTTTCTGTTAGAATATTAACTTAAAAGAAAAAGACCACTGACAATACCAAATTGCTTTCAAAGAGTATTAAACCAATGTATGCCCCACAGTAGTATGGGAGTGCCAACCTCTCTGCATTTTTTTCCAGTACTGAATATTATTATGCTAATTTGATAGGCATATTTTTCTCTTTAAAGATGATCAAAAGCCCTAAAAAACAACACCAAAGAATTCATAAAGTTCAAAGAGTCAGAACTTAGGAGTCAAAGGAAGCTATAGAAGCCATCTAGTCCAGTGCTGAGGGGTATTGGGTATGGAGCCAGAGGCAAGCACTACACAGGATTCAAGATTTTCGACATCTCTTATAATCTCGAAACAAAATCAGCCTTAGCAATTTTTTTTTTTTTAAAGATTGAGAAAAGTTACAGTTATGTCAGCTTCTAGAAGACCTGGTACATCAATAATATTGGTGTCAACACACATTTCACCAGCTAGCTGTCCTCTTTCCAGTTATAGGTCCAGTGTATGGACATCTTTGTCCCAGAAAAGGCCAAGTTAAGCCAGGACCATTCCAGTTTGTTTCCCCTCCAAAGTTTTGTTTCAGTTTGGCACATACTGACCACCAAGGTCAGTAAACAGAGAAAGGTCAGTCAGTTGGGATAGTCGAGGTATCCACTGACTGGGTCTGGAAGGCTATGGAGGGTGGAAAAGAGAAACCAGATGAAAATGGTATGAGTAAGGCAGACTCTTTCCTAAATCAAATTAAAACTCCTGTCATGTCTACTTCCAAGAAGAAGAAAAGTAGCTGGTGAAAATAATATGCTAGGTGGACTAGTCAAAGAAGGCACCCTTGAGTGATGGAGAGGTAATGCATAATAAAGAAATGCTTTAAGTTGCAGATATTGCATTGTCTGATTTTAAATTAAAAAAAAAAAAACTCACCAACCACAGGTATTTTATTTTTCATAAATAGGCCTTTGTGTTGCTCACTGTAGACTATGCTTTGGATATAGTATCCCAGAAGGAATTTTTTTTCCCTCTCTCTCTCTCTTTTGCCCTCCTCTATTGAGTGCCAAAGCAGGCCAGATCCCGCTTATCTAGAGTTTATAATCTAATGAGGAAGACGGTGAATAAGGAAATGAACAAATGGATATTTTGGAAGAGTGAAATGCTTCCACTGAATGGTCACGGGAGTCTTTCAGAGGAGGTACTATTTGACTTGAGACCCAAACATGGACAAGGGACCAGCCTCGGGAAGATCTGGGAACAAAGTGTTTAATGAGAACATGGCAAGAATAAAGATCCTGAGTGGGGAGAAGAGTCAGCATGTCCCCAGTATGCAGCTTTGGGTTTGGGTGAGAGATCATTTGTGTTATATTCAGGAAGTATCCATCTATTGATGGAGTGAGAGGTGTTTTGTTTTGTTTTTAATGTTTATTTATTTACTTTGAGAGAGAAAGAGAGCATGAGCAGGGGAGGGGCAGAGAGAAAGGGAGAGAGAATCTCAACCAGGCTCCCCACAGAGCCTGATGCGGGGCTAGATCCCATGTAACCATGAGATCATGACCTAACCTGAAATGAAGAGTCGGACGTTTAACCAACTGAGGCACCCAGGCACCTCTTAGTGAGAGTTTTTAATCAAAAGGTGATATTGTATTTTTATCAAATCCTTTAATAGCATCTACAGAGATGACTAAATATATGATTTTTCTTTGTAGATCTATTATGGTGAATTACGTTAATAGATTTTCCAACATTAAAGTGAACCACTGTTCCTAGAAGGAAACCTACTTGGTGTATTCCTATTTTAACGTGCTGTTGGATTCTGTTTGCTGACAGTCAATATAGGCTTTTTCGCATTAATAATCATTAGTGCTATTGGTCTGTAGTTTTATTTTTTGGTGCTGTCTTTATCATATTGGTGTCAGCGTTGTAGTCATTGATATTGTTACAAAGTAACACTATTAATAACATTATTATAATTATTAAGTATATTTAATTATAACTATTATAAGTTAACATATGCCTTATGACTCAGTCGGCTAAGCCTCTGACTTCCAGTCAGGTTATGATCTCGAGGTTTGTGAGTCTGAGCCTCACGTCAGGCTGTGGGCTGACAGCTCAGAGCCTGGAGCCTGCATCGGATTCTGTGTCTCCCTCTCTCTCTGCTCTTTCCCCACTAGCGCACGCTCTCTCTTTCTTAAAAACAAATAAAAATTTTTAAAAATTTAATATTTATTTATTTTTGAGAGACAGAGACAGCGTGTGTGAGTGGGGAAGGGGCAGAGAGAGAGGGAGATGCAGAATCTGAGGTAGGCTTCAGGCTCTGAGCTGTCAGCACAGAGCCCAATACATTAAAAAAAATTTATAAGTTAACATACAAAGCAATACCGTTAATAATATTACAAAGTAAGAATTTATTTTGTAGATTATTAATAATTTTCTTTATTTTCTACACAAAAGAGCAGTTATTATCTTTTAAATATATTTTTTAATGTTTATTTTTTGAGAGAGACACGAGTTGGGGAGGGGCAGAGAGAGAGGGAGACACAACATCCAAAGCAGGCTCCAGGCTCTGCGCACTGTTAGCACAGAGCCCTACACAGGGCCCGAACCCACAAACTGTGAGATCATGACCTGAGCTGAAGTTGGCTGCTTAACCAACTGAGCCACCCAGGCTCCCCTACGCAAAGGAACAGTTTAAATAACATCGCAAATATCTTGAACAATTTAACATTGTAGTTCTCAACCTCAGCTGCATATTGGAATCACCCGGGGAGCTTAAAATCTACTACTACCTCCCAGAGATGCCAATTTAATTGGTTGGGGGCACAGTCTGGACTCCTAGACGTTTCCAAAGATTCTGAGGTGATTGCAATGTACGGCCAAAGTTGAGAGCCATTGGTTTAGCTGAAGTCTCCCAGTGAAATCATCTGGGTCATGTTCTTTTGGTGTGAGAGAGCTATGGGACCACTTTTTCTGTTTCTTCTCTATAGTTGATCTGCTTAGATTTTGTCTCTTTTGGGGAAGTTTCATTAAATTACACTTCCTTAGATAAATATTTGTATTATTAAGATTTTTTAAATTTCTTTGAAAGATTGATAAAAGTCAACTTTCATGAATGTTTTAATTTTTTCTGTCTGACTAGTTTTCCTTATGTTTCATTTATTACCTGTATTCAGGATTTCTCTTTTTTTCTCCTTGATTTGTTAGATAAGATTTTACTTGCCTTTTTGTTTTTCTCTGTTTTTTAATTAATTAGTCTCTACCTTTATCTTTATTGCTTTATTTTCCTTAGAAAAGAAACAAACAAGAATAAATAAACCTAACCATTTGAGTTATTAGAACTTAAAGTTTTTTTCTTTCCTGTTTATGTGGACATAAGTATTATCTAAGGCTATGAGATTCTCTGGAACTATTGTTTTAGTTTTACCCCTAAAATCTTGTAGTGCTTCATTGCTGCTATAGTTTAGATATTCTCATCTTTGATCCAAGAGTTTTCTATTAAGGGTAGTTGACTTTGACTGGCTGGCTCAGTCAAAAGCACATATGACTCTTGATCTTGGGGTCGTTAGTTTGAACCCCACATTGGGTGTAGAGATTACTTAAAATAAATAAACTTAAAAAAATTACTTTCAATGTTTATTTATTTTTGAGAGGGAGAGAGACAGAGTATGAGCGGGGGAGGGGCAGAGAGACAGGGAGACACAGAATCCGAAGCAGGCTCCAGGCTCTGAGCTGTCAGCACAGACCTTGATGCAGGGCTTGAACTCGCGAATTGTGAGATTATGACCTGAGCTGAAGTCGGACGCTTAACTGACTGAGTCACCAAGGCACCTCATAAACAAAGTTTAAAAAGAATATTCGATACTATTCTTTTCTTTCTTTTTTTTTTTTTTTTGGAAGTGAGTTTTATTCTCTTATCAATAGAAATACTTCTAAATGCATCCAAATTCTGTTAGCTGCTGATGCTGTGGAAAAATAAATAAATAAATAAATTCTGTTGCATCAGACACCATTATAAATCTTGTAAGAAATATCAAGATGAATATGGTGTTCTATCATTCCAAACTTTCAGATCTCTCAAAATTATTGAAGAACAGTAGGAATGAAACATCCTACATCTGATAACACACAAACTTATCAAGAGAATACAAGTTCTGGGGCTCCTGGCAGGCTCAGTTAGTAGAGCATGTGACTCTTGATCTCCGGGCCATGAATTTGAGCCCCACATCGGGTGTAAAGATTACTTTTACTTTTTTTTTTTTTTAAGTTTATTGTCATTGATTTTGAGAAAGAGATAGAGAGACAGCAGGGGAGGAACAGAGAGAGAGGGAGGTAGAATCCCAAGCAGGTTCCGTGTTGTCAGCACAGAGCCTGATTTGGGGCTCAAACTCATGACCCCTGAGATCATGACCTGAACTGAAGTCAAGAATCGGACACTTAACCGACTGAGCCACCAAGGTGTCCCCAGAGATTACTTTTAAAACAACAACAAAAAAAGAGAATACAAGTTCTTCAAGGCTTTCCATTTTTAAGTGTCCCTTGTGTCAAGAATCGAATTTTACCAGAAAGCATTTATTGGATCACCGTAACAGCAATCACCTATTTCAATGTTTATTTATTTTTGAGAGAGAGAGACAGAGAGAAAGGGAGACACAGAATCCAAAGCAGGCTCCAGGCTCTGAGTTGCCAGCACAGATCCCAATACAGGGCTCAAACTCACAAACTGTGAGATCATGAGCTGAGCTGAAGTTGGCTGCTTAACTGACTGAGCCACCCTGGCAGCCCAGCAATCACCTATTTCAGATAGTTCCTGTGACATGTCCTATTTGTGTGTCTCTCCCTTGGGCACATCCTAGCCAGATTACTGGGACTTTTTTCTAGTTACTTAAATCAAAGATACCAGTTTGAGTACAGAGAATTTGTGAATCTTCAAGCAGATAAGGAAACCCAACATTAAACTGCTGTTGAAGAATCTCTTCAAGTAAACATCTGAAGGCTGTAGACATCTCTGCATCTTTGTACCTTTCACTTCAAGAAGTGAAACCTTTCAAGAAGAAATCCTTCCGTGTCCTAGTCCATGTGGAGTTGCTGGAAAGTGAGAGATCGGAGCACAAAGCCACAAAGCTGGAGAGCACCGACATGCATTCGCCCTCCATGCTTCCACAGGAGCAGCCAGGATAGGTGATACTATTCTTTTTTTTTTTTTTAAGTCTATTTTGAGAGACAGAGAAAAAGCGTGAGTGGGGGAGGGGCAGAGAGAAAGGGAGAGAGAAAATCCCAAGCAGGCTCCACACTGTCAGCACAGGACAACATGGGGCTTGAACCCACGAACTGTGACATCATGACCTGAGCTGAAGTTTGAGACTTGACCGACAGCCACCCAGGTGCCCCTAGTTGGTACTATTCTTAATCTTCCATTTCTTTAGATGATGTCTATTAATTCTCTACTAGCAAAAATGATGAGATTAATTTATTTTCTCTTTATCTCCCTTCTCTTTCTTTTATCACCTAGTTTTAACTATAGTATCTATTACCTATATCTTATTATTATAAAAAAAGATTGTGTTGTATTTTTTGGTAACTGTTAATTATGCTTATATACTCAATTGATTTTTCGGTGTAAAGAAAACTTTTAGTCCCAGGTATTAAAAAAATAGAGAAATCAGTACTCTTTACTTCCTACCTTTTTCCCATTCCCCTCTCAACTTTCTTATTCAGTTTCCACTTTGTCAGAGTTCACAACATTAGAACTTGGTTCTGTAACTGCAATTCTCCATTTTGTTTTAGTTCAAGTACAACTATTAAATAGATTCAATGCTCACGGGCAGCTCTTTGCTGTAGGTTTTCCCTTTATGTCTTGGTTGACTGAAATTTGTCCTTTGAGAGTTTCTTCAGATGGACCTCATGGGAACAATATTCCCTGAGTGTTTGCATGTTCAAAATTGTTGATAGCCTTTAGAAGTGAATGACAGTTTGGAGTATGTATTTTCTTTCTGGGAGATACTGCTATCCTAACAGTGAATGTCATCATGGGGAAATCTGAGGCTAATCTGATTTTTCACCTTTATAAGTGACTTGATTCTTCCCTCCCCCCCCCTCCTTCCACCTTGGCTAATCAAAGCACCTCTATTTTAAAGTAACCTTTTAGGGGCTCCTGGGTGACTCAGTCGGTTAAGTGTCTGATTACTGATTTCCGCTCAGGTCATGATCTCATGGTTCGTGAGTTCAAGCCCTTCTTCGGGCTCTGTGTTGACAGTGCAGAACCTGATTGGAATTCTCTGTTTCCTTCTCTCTCTGCCTCTCTCTCTAATAAGTAAATAAACATTAAAAAAAAAAGACAAATTAAAAAAAAATGACCTTTTATCTTCAAAGTCCAGTAAATCTTCTACAACCATTCCAAGTCAAGATTTTTGTGGGGTAGGGTGTGCCATTTCAGTCTGTAAATTCAAGTTGCCTTTTATTCCAGGAAAGTTTTTTGTTTTTTTATGTACATGTTTATTCATTTTTTGAGAGAGAGAGAGCATGAGTGGGGGGAGGGACACAGAGAGAGAGGGACAGAGCTTCTGAAGTGGGCTCTATGTTTATAGCAGTGAGCCTGATTCGGGGCTTGAACTCATGAACCGTGAGACCATGACCTGAGCTGAAATCAAGAGTCAGACATTTAACCAACTGAGCCACCCAGGCTCCCCCAAATTTTTCTTTTTGGCCCAGGATTTTGCACGTGAGACATTTTAGCCTTTTCTTCTCCTCAGCCAATGAACAGAAGCAGCTACAGAGCTTTTCAAGGTAGTCTCTTTTTCTCCTCATGAACATATGACTTCCTGTGAATATGGCTTATTTGTGGGATTCCAGTGTAGTCCCACCTTCTCTGCTACTCAAAACCAGGGAAACTCATTCTAGATAGCTAGGGCTGCCAGAATAAAGTACCACAGACTAGGTGGCTTCAAACAGAAATATATTCTCTCACAGCTCTGGAGGCTAGCAGTGCAAACTCAAGGTATTGGTTTCTTTAGAGGCTCTGAGGGAGAATCTGTTCCATGCCTCCATCCTAGTTCCTGGTGTTTCTTGTCTGGTAAATGCATCACTTCAGTCTCTCATCTTCATATGGTGTTCTCCTCTCTGTATCACCCTGTCCAGATTTCTATCTTCTTATAAAAGACTCTAGTCATTTGATTAGGGCCCACCTCAATCCAGGATGACCTCATGTTACGTTGAGTCCATCTGCAAACACTATTTCCAAACAAGGTCACAGTCAGAGGGGTTAGGACTTCAACACGTCTTTCGAGGGGACACAGTTCAACTTATAATACCACCTCATCCTCATTGTTTTACCGACAATGCTTTACAAACAATTCATTTTTCACCTCAGTATATGCATCTCATGAGATGTGGAGCCTTGGGTGCCCTCCCTCAGTTCCCTTCAATGCCTTTGCTTAAACTCCATTGCTTTTGGTATCCCTTCAACCTATTTTGTGGTTAGGAGCCTCACCTCTTCTACATTTTTTATTGACGATGAGATTTTTATTCCTGTCTCTTGTTTCCTTTGTTTTTGTTTGGGCGGTTTCTAAGAGATGAAGGAAATGCCAATTTTATGTGACATCTTCAAACTGGAAAAGCCTTGGGTGTTCCCCATTCTTTAGGGGTCATTGACACATTGAATTGAACAAGAAAGGAATGTACACTATTTTTAATGCTTATTTCATCAAAATAGCCTTCTAATATCCTAGTCTCAGTCTAGCAGACACCAGTTCTATCTACCAATTCCTCACAGGTAGGAATTCGCAAAATTTACTTATATCAAGACTTAAAAATATTTCATAAGGATCATATTGAGCTGATAACGCAATTGCAATTATTTTTTACTTTTATATAACAGTGTTAACACTTCTTTAATTATATGCTAATTAGAAAGCTAATATTTATTTATTTTTCTCAGCGTATAATGAGTCTGTGTTGTATCTTTAGAGCTATGTAGTGTTGAAAAGTCTTTTTAAGGTCTAAATGATTTTTACTCTAGTTGAGCCTTTCTAAAAATAAACATTTAAGAAACCTAAAACTATTCTGTCAACTTAAGGGATTCATTTCCAGGAATAGCCATTCACTTCTTATATATAGAATACTTTAAAAATTCTTCATCCCCAAATATTCCTGGAATCTGCTGATTTATTGAGATTTATTCTTGTAATACTTTCTACTAAGTCTACTAAATACTTGATTCCATTTAATGCTAATAACAGGCCTGACTTTTCAAGTCTCTCCAAGCTTGTCAATTTTGAATTATTGCCACTTCAGCTTCGTGTGATTCTCCTGAATGGCAGAGTCAGCTAAGTAATGGAGGCACTCAACATACAGAACTGCTCAGAATTACAGAATACAAAGCAGCTCATTTTAACCATTTGTCTTCTCAGGACTAGGAGAGGTATATAATGTAGTTACCCAAGTGATTTTTGCCACAATAGGCAGGAATTTGGGGAAGACGTCTGCTTTTTGAAAAACAACACTCCTGGCCTACCACTAACCTAATCATGTGAGAGCCAATGTAGCACAGTGTTCAAGGATGTAGCCTTGGAGCCCAGCTGCCTGGGTTCAGATCTTGGCTCTAAAAGCTGTGTGAACTTGGACAAGCTTCTTAATCTCTCTGTGCCTCAGTTTCTTCATCTGTAAAAGGAGGGTTGGTGTTGGGTTAAATGGGTTAACATAAGTAAAGCACTTTGAACGGTGCCTGGCCCACCTTGAGCACTGTACGAGCGTTAGCTATCAAGACAAGCATTAGTTACCGTCTTCATTTACTCCCTGGACCTACAGCCAAACCAGGAGAGTAGCAGCCAATGACTAGCTACACCGAGAAGTGCTAGCCTAGTGATTAGGAGGTGCTCAGAAACCACTGATGAAACAAGTCACTGACTGGAGAAGTTTTGGGTGAAGGAAGGACACCAAGCTCGAACCCTTATCTCAATATCTGCCAGACAGGAAGTTGCTTTCAAGAAATAAAGCACCTCAGAGTGCCTGGGTGGCTCAGTCAGTTAAGTGTCGGACTTCAGCTCAGGTCATGATCTCATGGTTTGTGGGCTCGAGCCCCGTGTCGGGCTCTGTGCTTGATACCTCAAAGCCTGGAGCCTGGTTCGGAGTCTGTCTCTCTCTCTCTCTCTCTGTCCCTCCCATCTCACACCCTGTCTCTTTCTCAAAAATAATTAAACATTAAAAAAAATTAAAAAAAAGAGAGAAAGAAAGAAAGAAAGCACCTCAAATCTCCAAGAAGACTGTCTGGCCCATGGGTGCTCTGTAGCTCTCAGTGGCATCTGAAGAGTTAATGGCCCTATTTCAGAGTGGGAATATTTAAGCCCCTCATTCCAGCCACAAGGAAGGAAGGGTAAGGTACTGAACACCAAGGAATGAATAGTTCCTAATGGTAAACAGATAGAAATTGTTGGCCCAGAAAATAAGCAACCAGATAAGATGAAAGAGATTAAGTAATAAAATTAAGTTACTCTATCTGCTCTGTTTTGTGAATATTTTAAGTCAGTAAAACCTTTCCCTTTTTATTTCAAGAACTTATGAATTTTTAATAGGTAAAGTTCTGGGCAAGGTGTTTGGCTTCCACTCGCATCTGTGTGGAAAAGGCTGCAGTACGGTGCTCATGACCGTCCATCTCCTCTGTATCCCCAACCCTCTATATCCCCAACAGACCTCAACTCATGGCTCCTCATGTGATATTTCAGTTTTCTTGTGGGATGACAAAGACCTGTAAATCTATGTTGGTGCAGGGGCGCCTGCACGGGTTAAGCATTGGACTACGGGTCAGGTCATGATCTCATGGTTTGTGAGTTCCAGTCCTGAATCAGGTTCTGCACTGACGGTGTGGAACCTGCTTGGGATTCTCTCTCTCTCCCTCTCTCTCTGCCCCTCCCCCCCAATCTCACTCTCAATATAAATAAATAAACTTAAAAAAAAAAAAAGCTATGTTGGTGCAAATAATAGGAGGCCTAGGGATAAGATAGAAAATAAAAGCCCTGTTTAATAGGTCAGGTGGTGCTATGAGAAGCCATGAGAGCTTCCAAACCAGGCTTTAGGATTTACAGGCTGCTGATTTCAGGAAAGTTATTTAATGCCTCCAAATATATATATATATTTAATGTTTAATATTTAAATATATATTAAATATATAATAAATTTAATATATAATAAAATATATTAATATACATTAATTATAATGTAAGTATAAATATTGTAATTATAAATTAATTATACTATAATTAATATATATTAATATATTTATTATATATTAAATTTATTATATATTAAATATATGTGTATATATACATATATATATTTTTTTAAGTAAGCTCTACAGCCAATGTGGGGCTTGAACTCACGACCCTGAGATCAAGAGTCACATTCTCTACTGACTGAGCCAGCGAAGTGCCCCTCAAGTTATTTAACCTTTCGAACCATATTTTCCCTATCTGTAAAATGGGGTTAATATTATTTTCTGAGGCTTTGGTAAAGAAGAAAGATAATCTATGTAAAATGAAAGGCACAAAGTAGGCCCTCAACTAATAGAGTGTTTCTCATTAGTAACTGAAGACAGAAGCATCTGACCTGATTATATTTAAGCCATCTTGGTATTTCCTGCCTCCAGCAGTAAGGTGAAAACTAGAAATCAGGATTTTTAAATATATACACACAGAGATCCTATTCAAGATCTCTATGCATTATAGAATAATGGAGAATCTACATTTTTGGAAAATTATTCACTATAGCACACGATTAGAACAACACGGCCACTTGCTCACAATGAAACAAGTGAGTTCTGATGTTAGCTGTGTAGTGGTATAAAGTAAGATTTAGACTCTGAGGGCGGAAACTGTCCTCTTCAGTATTCCCGGAAACAGCTGCTCTGGTTTGGGGTACACAGGAAGTACCAAAAATGCTTGTTAAGTATTTTATTAAAGTGCACCTTATACATATTCATACACACATACATTTCGAGAACTCATTTCTGTACCTTTGAGAATGAATCTTAAAAGAAAAAATGTAGTCAAGCAAAGCTTTTGCACGGACTGCTAAGGTTAGGGTTGAACACTGATTTATCCTTTCTCATAGTCTAGGACCCCTGGTGCTGTACAAAGCAAGAAAGCCAGGGTAGGCAAAAAGATGTGAAGGAAGTAAACAATGTGAACTGTGGTTCTATTAGCAGACAGACTTCAGGTTAAGTTTTTCTACCTATGTTTTAATTTAGTGAACATACTCCTTTAATACTTTTAAACCCTGATTTTTTCCCTCCAATCAGGGACATATAGGTATGGACATGTCCTACCCTCCACCGCTCCCTCCACCCACCCAATACTCATACTCCCTCTTACAGATGCATTCTTGGCTAGGCTGAAGCTAAACCAAACATTAAATATAGAACTAAGGATTGAATGAAAGTGTCCTTACTTTATTGTTTTCTTGAGATTGAAGTACTGATTGTTTTCTTGAGATTTAAGTACCGATGTGCCAGGCCTAAATAGCTTTGGTTCTTGTATACACCAGCTGAATTTACAACCCATCATTTTGTCCATGAACTTCAATTTTGATATTGGTTGAGGA
The DNA here is from genome assembly GCF_023721935.1 of Panthera uncia. Classification (NCBI taxonomy): domain Eukaryota; kingdom Metazoa; phylum Chordata; class Mammalia; order Carnivora; family Felidae; genus Panthera; species Panthera uncia. The sequence continues at coordinate 48,413,786 of NW_026057582.1, read as the reverse complement.
TTCCAGAAAATATTATCATACAACAGATTTGCGTTTTTAAAATCAAAGTTATGTGAGTATATAGTACAGAGTTAAGTAGTTCTTGTGCTGGTTATCTATTGTTACATAACAAATTACCCTAAAATCCAAGGGCTTAAAACAATGATAAACATTTATTATCTCATTATCTGTGGGCCAAGAATTTGGGACAAGCTTAGTTCTGGTCGTTCCGGGGTCTTTCAGGACCTTTTGTGAGGTTGTAGTCAAGGTGTTGGCCATGGCCGAAGACATCTGTAGGCTTGTCTGGGGCCGGACGATACACTTCCAAAGTGGCTCATTGTCATGATTGGTAAGTTGGTGCTGGATATTGGCAGGAAGCCTCAGTTCTTCACCATGTGGACTTCTCCATAGGGCTGCTTGTGTGTCTTTACACATGACAACCAGCCTCCCTCAGATCCATGTGGGAGCCTCAATGTCTTTTATGATCTAACCTCGGAAGTCACATTTCATACAAGGTCCTATTGGTTACACAAGGCAGGCCTATTCACTGTGGAAGGGGACGACACCAGACCAGACTTCTCAGGGTCACCTTGGAGGCTGGCTACTAGAGTTCTGCAAAGTTTGATATACACGCATCCAAATCTCTCTGTCACACCTGTGGAGTAGAGGTGGGGTTGGTGGAGCGGGTATGTCGGGGTAGATTTCTTTTTCTCCCGAGATAGAAATTTTTAATTTTTAGCTGATTCTTTTGGTATGCTTACTTTTGATATAGATTTTCTCTCTCTTGCACTTTCATTTTTCACCTCCTGCTCCACTCCGTGTACCTATTTCTAAGATGGTCTTCCTGCTCTTTTCATTCCTATTCTAGTCTACTTGGATTTGCAGGTAAATAAAAGTATGGGGTGCTGAGGAAGGGCCTGAGATGCCCTTCTCTGAGTAAAATATTTACATTTCAGAGAATGATTTCTCTGGAATAATATTCAAAACAAAACAGTTACAAATTGGACTTGTGCTTAAAATAAGGATGTGCGACTCATTCATCATAGAAAGAAATAGAATTCATCATCTATGTAATAAAGACATTTGGCTGTCAAGAACTAATGTGACACATGATGAAGTTAGCTTTATTAGAGGTGATTCCTGGCCTCACCGCCATGGCCTACGGAAGAGCCAAGATGAATTTACATATTTGTAAAGATAGCTGGATGATTGCATATTTGTTAAAAGTACACGTGCTTAATCTATGTAAGCTTTTTAGTAGGTTTATATCTGCCGACTCCACAGGGCTTTGTGCTGCCTCCGGTGCCCCCACCTCATGGTGATGGGTCCACAGAAGGAGAGCTCCTTACGCTGAGGGCTGTCTGTGCCTCAGCCAATGAAGAGCCATGGCAAGGGCAGACTCTGGGCACATCTAGAGTGCCTGTGTCTTCCTTTGTTTTCCAGGCTCCTTCTAACTCTACCAGTCATCGGTCACCATCTCCTGCGGTCAGCTTCCCCCTCACAGTCTCTTCTAAGTTTTTATTCCTTTAGAATTGCTGTGGGCCAGGAAGCAAAATAACCAATGGTATTTCATTGAAGTCTAAAAATGGGTATTAATACTATTAATAAAATGAAACATTTAATGCTGCTCAGTCAGTGTTAGATGAAGGCAGCCACTGGGATCCGGGCTGGAGGCTGGAGGGAGTCCAGTGCTGGGTAAGTCAGAGTGGAAGAGGTGTGCGTTAACCCAGAGGAAACACTGACCTGCTGGTTCTGAGTCACCTGTGCAGAGCAACTGCAAAGGAAGCCTCACTGGGGCATTTCCAAGAGGGCAAATGCCTGGTCCCTAGTGTGTGGGTGGGGGTAAGGGATGGTAAGAAGGGCCTTTGAATTCAGTCTGTACAGCTGCTTCAGCATACGAGCTGTGTGACCTTGAGCAGATTATTTAACCTCTTGAAGCCTTAATACCACTTCTTTCAAATGGGTGATAAAAGTACCTGGCACGTAAGGTTGTAAGAATTAATGAAAAACTGTGTGTAAGGTACTCAGCACATTTCCTGGCATATAATAAGCTTTCAAATATTAGCATTTATTAAAAGACACATACATACACACTGTATTTTCCCATGGGAGCCCATTTTTATTTTGTTTTTAAGTTCATTTGTTTTTGAGAGAGAGAGAGAGAGAGCACTAGTGGGGGAGGGGCAGAGAGAGAGAAGGAGAGAGAGACACAGAATCTAAAGCAGGCTCCAGGCTCTGAGCTGTCAGCATAGAGCCCGACGCTGGGCTTGAACTCATGAGCCATGAGATCATGACCTAAGCCAAAGTCAGACACTTAACCAACTGAGCCACCCAGGCACCCCATGGGAGCCCATTTTTTAATAGGTAGGACATTTAAAATAAGAATCCTTCTTATTTTCCCCAATAATTAAAACTTCTTGGTAAAAAAGCAGTGTTACAGCAAGAACAGGTCTTGTGGAATAGCACTTAGGATATGATTATGGGATGGAAGCTATCCACACACGCATACAATGAAGACTCTAAGTCTTTGGAAGCTATGGACGATACAGGCAAGGTCCCTTTAAGAGTTAGATTTTGACCTGAGTTTAAAGGGCTGGAGGGGAGAATACGGAGAATTTTAGGCAAAGACCACGAAAGAAAGGAGATAGTCATCTAAATAAGTTAAGTAGCAGCTGAGAAGGGGATGAGGTTAGGTGTTCATTAGCTTCCAGGGAAAGAACCACATCCTGTGAAGCTTAAGCAAGAGGGACTTGATTAGATTAGCTCACGGAAGTGAAATCTTGCTAATCTTGCTTGGCTCCAGGCAGGGCTGGATCCAGGGCTCGAAGGGTGTGGAATGGGAGGGCCTCCACCTGGTAGACAGATTCTCTCCAAGCGGTGAGCAAGACTCACATTCTTTAAGCTGACTCAAGAGAAAGCCTTTTCTGAGAACCCACATTTCAGAGAGGTCTCTGGCTTGGTGTGGCTCACAGGTCCAACTTTCTCCCAGTCACTGTGATCCTGGAGGAACAGGGGTGCACCGGGCGGGGTGGGGGGAGAGGGTCAGCTGACTGAACCACATGGATGGGTTCACCACCACCAGGAGGAGTTTTGCTCTCAGCAGACAGGGCAAAGGATGCTGGGCAGCCAAGAGGACTACAGCCAGCCCCAGCAGGCAGTGCTCTGCCTAACCTCCCACACCATCTGCCATTGCCTCATGGGCACACCTATCTTCTGTTTAGCTTGACACGGGACCCCTGAGCCAACAGGACCCCCTGAGGTGATCATGGAGTCATGTGATCATACGAGTTCCTGGAAACCCAATCTTAGAGCAGATAGTTGCCAAGAGAACTAAGTGTAGACAGTTCCTTTTGTTCCAAGAGATTTGGAGCTATGACAGAATTCACAGAACACAAGGTCAGCAGAGTGAAGGACGGAGTAAGGGTATTTTTCAGGCAGTATTAAATGAATGCAGCCACCGGGACATTTGGGATCTGCCTGTAGGTTGGATGGAGTCTAGTGCCAGGCAGGTCGCCATGGAAGAGTTGTGACTGAACCCAGGTAACATGCTGACCTGCTAGTATTGAGTTACTTGTATGGCTTCATTTCCAGTGTCCTTCCCATGTGCCATATGTGGTCTTCCATTCAATAGAATATTTTCTTCCTCCCTCGTAGAAAAATCTCACGAACACTTTTAGAGAATTGTTTACTTACAGTAGGCATCAGCACACATCCTGTGCTGGATATGCATGCTTCAAAGACTCCTGGGTGGTGAGGCACATGGGGCTAGGGCATGTACAGGTGGGGAGAACAAGTGCAGATTACTAGAATGCTTTAGAAATCCTTTTCTGCTTCAGATAAGTGGCTAATTAAATTTGGGGTTGGCTATTGGAAAAGTGCCAGTTATGGAAACGAGCATCTGTTGATCACACTTTGCTTCAGACGTTTGGCTCCCCACTAGAGCACTGTTGGAGAGAGAGCAGGGAGCCGCTGCTAGCACCATGGAGAGGAAAACATGGTAGGAGGAGTGATTCATCATATTTACTTTCAGGCGTTCGTCTTGTAACACGATTAATTCAGTAGAACTCAACTTCCAGAGAAAAACGGACCATTTATTGTTTTAGATTCAGACTTAGGCACAGCAGGTGGATCTTCCAAATTGCCTCATCTGACATTTCCTAGAAATATAAGCTAACGTTATTCCACTTTTTGGCAACTGTAACGTTATATTTGAACATTCTACCAGTCAGTTGGCAGGACTGGGAATTTCGAGCACTTAACTATCACTCTTGAGTTTGAGCTTGATTTTGATGAGTGATTTTTAAGCATGAGACAGTCCTTTTTTTAGATCTGGAAATCATCTCAGAAAATTTAAGCTATTTGCCAAAGGTCACTGAATAATAAGACACAGATTAGAGCTGGGAACTGATAAATACTGATTGGAATCCAGTTCACTTATATCTCAGAGTCACTTGTAGAAAGTGACTGTGATTTGTGATGTGTATAACTTCGTTTAGCACATGAAATCAGTGAAAATTTTTGACATCCATCTTCTGGCTTTTCCCCCTGGTACTTCTGGGGCTTGCTTACTGTGATGTCTGCTCTTACCATCAGTGAGAATGCAAAGCTGTAAATCATATTTACTCTTCTTCTAGAAGCAAACTTTCCTGCTGTGTTGGGCAGACTATACAGGCAAATCCACTTTGCCAGCAGTATGATACCACAGTCTAGGTAATGATGTCTTTTGATCTTTTCAACTGCAAATGGTAGGCCTAAGCAAATTAAATCCAAGTAAGTACAATCAGTTAATGACTTCTTAATTGTTAGACGAGTCTGATCTTTACCAGTTGTCTCTAAAACATCACTTTAATTCACTATTTTAATATATTTTTCTACTCCTTTGGGGTTTCTCTGTTCAATAATCCTTTAGGTAATCTTCATCTTTTTTGCTTGTTTGTTTTATAGGTGTCACAGATTTCCCTCATATTACTCTGCATTTTTGTGGTTCTTTACAATAACTGTAGCCTTTCTTGCTTAAAGATTTCTGATATTTGAAGCTAACTCTTAGGTTGATAAGATACAGGCATTCTGGGGATGGCAGTGGAGGTATACGTTTGAGTTGATGAATTTGGATTCAGACATGTTTATTTAGGTACTTCCGGTACACCCAGTCAATATGCACTTCGAAATGGGTTGGAATTCAGAAGAGTTCAGGGGCAAAAAATAGATCTTTGGAATAATCGGTTTATAAGCAACATGTGAAACCGTGAGAACAGATGTAAACATCCATTGGGGGAAAAGGCTGGTATTAAGGACAATGAGGTGAGGTGTGAATAACTGGGGAAGAGAGAGAGGCCAGTGCATTCAAGGAGACTGGGGGTAAGAAGGCAAGGAGAGAAAACTGAGAGGTTCTTCAGGATGGAGAGTGTTGATCTTGACCATGTTTCTTTGGGAGAAGAGGAACAGGGGGTACTAGTGGCAAGGGAGAAACTGAAGAGCGAGGAGAATGGGGCCTGTTGATGGCTTGACATTTCAGGACAGTGGGGACAGTATCAGGAACACCACGGTAGGGCCTGGAGGGGGGTCACACGCTCCTGTAGCTAGAAGGAGGGAGGTGAGTGAGAAGGGAAGTTAGGAAGTAGAAAGTAGAGGAATAGAGAGAGTTATCAGTCCTAGACCCCTTTCGCTTCTCAATGAGGCAGAAGGAGCATAAGCTGAGCACAAAAGGAGTGTTGGTGGAGTTCAGGAGCATCTTGAGAAATTAAAATATATGATGCATCTAGATTTTGCAAAACTCATAGATTACCTTTCCATTTTGGAATCTAAGCCATTTTTCACTTCTTTCTGAGCCCTAGAACGTCATGATCAAGAGTAAACAACGTATACCAAAGCCATGGAAGTATGAGAGCTTCCATCATGGTTTGTAAAAGCCATCCTGGGAATTTCTGACCAGCCAAAGGCTTGCCTTCCGATATACAACCTGGCGTAATACAGCAAATCCATGCAGAGCTATGCAGATTTGAGATGTAAAGATGGATGGCTGAGCAATTTATACCTCAACTAACCTGATAAATTGACTCACTCTCTGAGAATGTTATATCTTCTTTGGAGATAGAGTAAAAACTCCTTGGGGTAGGGAGGTCCTCTGAGAAATGTTAGTGTTCCTGAGGTAATAACAGGCTGGAAGGCCTTTTATTATGGATGAGTGTGACAGCTAAGAAACAGAAAGAAAGAAATGTGAGTCATACAGAAGCCTCATTCGTGACCTTTGGCCGTTGTCGATCATATTTAGGAAAATATTTTATGTTTTATATAATACTTATAAATGCTACATACATAAGCTTCACTTCTGATGGAGAGTGAGACAATTCTGTGTTTCACTTTCTCCCTCTGTGTTAGCGTTCTTGCTGCAGCACGAGGCAGAAGCTTCTTCTTTAGCAGGGTGATGAGCCGTGAGGGAAGGGACTGGGAGGAGACACAGTTTCCTGTGGCTTATTGGAGCTCTTTGAATTTTAAAATTTGCTCATTTCCCTTTGGGACTTCTTACCTTTGCCCCGGGTTTCCTGCTTCAGAGCCTAACTTGGAGTAAGCCCAGAGCAGGCTCACCCCACACATCCACAGAACTCAGCAGAAGCTTGCCTGTTCTTGTCCAGCCTTCACATAGCACCTCAGGGGTGGGTACAAAGTAGCTTTCAAAACCTCAGGTACAGCCAGCCAGAACCTGTATTGTTGGCCAGCGGCCAACGCTGAAGCCACTGGTGCTGTGGCTCTCAAGGTCCTGCTAATTGGCACAGTCAGTTACACACTGGTTGGGGACAGTGGAGGGAGGCACAGCCTAGGGAGCACTTTGCTCTCCCTCTGGCCAAACTAACAACACGAGACCCTTGAATATAAAGTGAACAAAGTGACAAAGTTAAGGAAAATTAAAACAAGAAGCATTGGAAAGATTTTTGCCTCTGTTTAAAATTCCCAAACTTTTTTGGGGCGCCTGGGTGGCGCAGTCGGTTAAGCGTCCGACTTCAGCCAGGTCACGATCTCGCGGTCCGTGAGTTCGAGCCCCGCGTCAGGCTCTGGGCTGATGGCTCGGAGCCTGGAGACTGTTTCCGATTCTGTGTCTCCCTCTCTCTCTCTGCCCCTCCCCCGTTCATGCTCTGTCTCTCTCTGTCCCAAAAATAAATAAAAAACGTTGAAAAAAAAAATTAAAAAAATAAAAAAATTAAAAAAAATAAAATAAAATTCCCAAACTTTTCCTTTTTTAAAGAAAATTAGCTAACAAGCACTTATAGCATGCTGGTCGTTTATGGCTTATAAATGCTCTCTAAGACTTTGTGACACTCACTGTGGCACAGCTGTAGGTTTGAATGTACCCTTAGACCTCACCCAGAGTGTCCCTTTCCAGAGCATTTGGTCTCCTCTGTCCTGTCCTGGATCCTGATGAACTACTAGGAAAAAAAGGAGATTGTTCTGTCAGACACAGATCCTGAGGGTTTTCCCCTGCAGCGCTGTCAGATGTAAGAGAGGACTCCCTTCCTGCCTCAACCTATAACACGGGCTCTGTCTGCTCAGAATGCCCACTTCTCAAAGCTAGAGAAGCATCAAGGAGCCATTACAGATGTGGATATGTCCCTGGCCATCGTCATGACCCGTTGGACATCTTCCTCCTGTGCACGTGAATGGGTTTGGAGACAGCCTGCAAGCATCTTCTTCCCTGTTTTTATAAAGTGGTCTCGGTTTTCTACTGAATCTTCAAACACAGCTTGTGTCTTACTATGTATCACGGATAGTGTTTTCCTGTGTCTGAGGAGCTTAAAAAATAGACCATGTTCCTATTTTTCTGAGAACTTAGTTCTGTCTATAAGTAGGGAGATAAAAATACTTTCTAAATCTATAGTCCTTAAGTTTATCTGTCCTCTTTAGCTTCACCAGGAAGCCAATAAGACCCATGTGCTTCAGGGTGGAGGTAGGAGGTGACAGGTAAAGTGAAAAGATTGCTCTGAACTTAGGTGTCTGCTGAACATTTCAGTCCCTGAGCCCAGGGGATTGCTACAGTAATCTAAAATCAACAGAAGAAGCAATCCAGGGCCAATGAGTAGGGCCAAGCGCATGGCAGGAATCAGGGTCATGAGTTACAAATTGATCTGGGAGTGAAATTATGAGCCTGCATAAAGCTTTTACGGGGCTTGATTCCAGGAAATAAAGGGAATGCATTGCCAAGGTAGTTAATTTAAGGCCGGAGCTCTCAGAACTTTAACACTCTTTTGTTTTCCCTAAGTGGTTGGGAATGTGGTGGACACTCACCCACAGTATCTCTGCTCTGGAGGGAATGCCCCCTTGCATGTAGTCGTGGGGAGGTGCAGGGTCCTACATTGTGTCAAGGGTGATCCCCTCTCCCTGGCTCCAACATCCAGGGTATGGTGCAGCACCCAGGCTCAGCCAGTCACATCCTCCTCTCTGGGATTTTGACTATCAAGGGAGTGAAGCAAAGATTCAAGGATAGTTTAGGAGCCACTTGTGGTGACAGTGTCATCCCGTGGGCAGCAGTGGACATGCACAGTGTCTTGTGGCATGACCTTGACTGTAGTCCTTGCTGCCCCTTTTCTCTTGACCTTCAGCCATTTCCTGAACCTTGTTCTCTTGAACCTCTCATTCATCCTGGGATCTATTCAATACCTTCCACTACATTCCAGCTTAAAGTTAGCCAGGGTTTGCTTCTATTGCCTGCAACCAAGAGTTAGATTGGACCATCTGATGTTCCTGTCCTCAAATCCAAAGAGATGCTCCCTCTGTTCCTAGTTGGTCTCTGTTTAGAATGGTCTGGAAGCAAGCTTGCTATACCCCTTCACATAAGAGCAGCTGTATTAAGGGATTTCTAAGATAAATCTAGGATCAAAAGTTTGGGGTATGTTCCCGGAGTAGACACAGCTCACTTAATGTAGAGAGAAATTTCATCAAGTATGGGCTCTAAATAATCAGTGTTTACAGGTGTGAATCCCAGGCCACAAATTTAGGTGGCAAGAGATACTGAGTTTTCTCATGTATTCAAATCAACTTAATTTCAACTTTACATTTTCCCAAGCAGCAAGAAGGAATTGTTGACCTAGGCACTGTTGGCTTTCTCCAGAGCCCCTTCATTCTAAGGGTCATTTGGAAGCCCTCGGTCTCATAGAGACAAGATACCATGGGGAGGCCCTCTGGGAATCAGTCATTGAACTGTATCAGTGACTGCTGAGACACCCATTGTCCTGGCCTATAGTCCCTTCAGTCGTGCTGGCTCTGTTTTCTCCCCTGTGGCACTGGAAGCATGGGGATCTTTGGCAAGGCGGCTGCCTAGAGTTCTGTCTCTTCACGTGTACCACAAAGATAAGCCTTTGAAGATTTGGTTGCCTTCTTGGGGCAGTAGTATGGAGATGGCTCTGGTTTCTGATGCTTGAGGAACCCATAGACCTCTGTCCCTCTCTCTTATCTTATCTCCCAGAATCCTTTGGTCTGACGAACATTCCACTTTTTTCATGTTTCCCTTGCAGGAACCCCCTGCCCCAATACATTAATCAATGGGTTAAGCTTTTGAAAGCAAAAGTCAAGAAGAGAACAATCTCACAGGCATCTTGTGCTTTCTGCTCTGCAACAAGCCTCCTTTGAGACAAGGAGGTATAGAACCTGGTCTTTGCTCAAATAGAAGGGAGAGGGGTCACTACATGGTGTGGGAGGGGAATAAAAACAAATTCATAGATTAAAAACGGTCTGGTCAGGGTGCTTGGTGGCTCAGTTGGTTAAGTGTCTGACTCTTCGTTTCAGTTCAGGTCATGATCTCACGGATTGTGGGTTCGAGCCCCACGTCAGGCTTCGCACTGACAACTTGGAGCCTGCTTGGGATTCTCTCTCTTCCCCTCTCTTTCTGCCCCTCCCCCACTTGCGTACGTGCTCTCTCTCTCCTCTGAAAATAAATAAAAAAACAAAAACATTTTTTAAAAAGTCTGGTCAATAACATTTAAAATTAGTAAGGAGGAAAAATAACACAGAAGTGCTAGAATGCTATCAGCTGCCAAATAGAAGGGTTAATTGGATTTGTATTCAGTGTCACTGTCTTCTGTGATTTCTTAGAGTTTCATAAGAGATGCAATCTCATCTCTGAGCTATTCTGGCAGGAATAATGTCACTCCCTCCTTTCACATCCCAACTTTTTAGAGTCAGGAATGAGGAGTGTTTCTTGTCTGTATTCTGTAAACCAAGTCAGCAATCCCAGCTCTAATTAAAATGAGATTTCTACTCTAGCTGAAAACAAATATTTGTGTTACAAATGAAATAGCGTGTAATCCATAATCAAGTTTCTTATTGAGTCCCATGTTCCAGCTGCTTCTTTGAATAGAATCCACTTACTATAGACTTTCTAATCTTGGGTAGCAAGGTGCCTTAGGTGAAGTATCTCTCCAGGCATGTAAGCCTAGTAATTCACTGATACATTTAAAATAAACATATGCTAAGAATTAATAACAGAAATACCATATGATCCAATAATTCTACTATTGGGGTGTATACCCAAAGAAAATGAAAACACTAATTTTTAAAAAATGTTTTATTTATTTTTGAGAGAGAGAGAGAAAGAGAGAGAGAGAGGGAGGGAGGGAGAGCGCACAAGCAGGGGAGGGGGAGAGAGAGGTGGGGACAGAGGATCTGAAGTGGGCTCCGTACTGAGAGCATTGAGCCCAATGTGGGGCTGGAACTCACAAATTGTGGGATCATGACCTGAGCTGAAGTTGGACTCTCAACCCACTGAGCCACCAGGGGCCCCAAAGAAAACACTAATTTGAAAGGATATTACTCCATTATGTTTATTGCAGCATTATTTACAATAGCCAAGACATGGAAGCAGCCTAAGTGCCCGATGATAGATGAATGGATAAGGAAAATGCAGATATGATAGAATATTACACAGCCATAAAAACAATGAGATCGTGCCATTTGTGACAACATGGATGGACATAGAGGGTATTATGCTAAGTGACGTAAGTCAGATTGAGAAAGACAAATACCATATGATTTCCTCATATGTGGAATCTAAAAACAAAACAAGGGGCGCCTGGGTGGCTTGGTCGGTTGAGCGTCTGACTTCGGCTCAGGTCATGACCTCACGGTCCGTGAGTTCGAGCCCCGCGTCGGGCTCTGTGCTGACAGCTCAGAGCCTGGAACCTGTTTCAGATTCTGTGTCTCCCTCTCTGTCTGCTCCTCCCCTGTTCATGCTCTGTCTCTCTCCGTCTCAAAAATAAATAAACGTTAAAAAAGAAAAATTTAGAAACAAAACAAAATGAATAAATAACAAAAAGCAGAACAAGTGTTATACATACAGAGAACAAACTGATGGTTGCCAGGAGGAAGGTGGGTGAGAGGATGGGAAAAATGAGCAAAAGGGGGTGGAAGATACAGGCTTCCGGTTATAGAATAAGTAAGTCATAGAAACAAAAAGCACAGCATAGGGAATATAATCAATAGTATTGTAACAGCGCTGTATGGTGACAGGCCACAGCTGCACTTGTGGTAAGATAGCATAACATATAGATAAGTTGAATCATTGTGCTGTACATTGAAAATAATGTAATGCTGTGTGTTGACTATACTAAAAAAATAAAAAATAAATAAAATAAGCATATACTAAATGTGTTTTTTTTTTAATGTTTATTGTTTATTTTTGAGAGAGCACACACAAGCGGGGAGGGACAGAGAGAGAGGGAGACAGAGGATCTGAAGCAGGCTCTGTGCTAACAGCAGGGAGCCCGATGTGGGCTCAAACTCACAAACCGTGAGGTCATGACCTGAGCTGAAGCCGGATACTTAACTGACTGAGCCACCCAGGCGCCCCATCATATGCTAACTAAAAAAAATCATTATAGGGGCACCTTGGTGGATCAGTTGATTAGGCATCTGACTTTGGCTCAGGTCATGATCTCATGGTTCATGAGTTCAAGCCCTGCAATGGGCTTGATGCTGTCCACAGAGAGCCTGCTTCGGATCCTCTGTGTCTCCCTCTCTCTCCGCCCCTCCCCTGTTTGTGCACTCTCTCTCAAAAATAAATAAACATTAAAAAAAAAAAAAAAGAGAAACAACGTAAACAAAAAAAAATTCATTATAGATGCTGATTCCAAGAAGCAAAGAATCCACATTTTGTGAATTTGCAAGTCTTGTTCATTCTGCACAGATGAAGGCTGGATTCTGGCAAAATTGGTAAATGAATCACCAGATGAGGGAAGGTCAGATCTTCATAAACCCATAACTACTTTCTGCTTTTCATTTGTTCCATAAAACAATATGTATCAAGTGCCTGTTATGGGGCTTGACCTCCTATAGACCAGGGTGTACAATGGTGAACAAGCAATGGGGTTCTAGCTCTGCTGGGTCATGTCCCTGGGACACCCTCAGGGACATGGAGGATGTGTCCCTGAGGGTGATGTATCAGGTACGAGTGAGGAGTCACCTCAGCTGGAGCTGACCTCTTGTCTTTGAGCTTCTAAAACTTTCACTGCTTACATAATGAAGATACAGCAATAACAAAGGCCCACGTTGAAGAAAATCTGCTACCGGAGGGGAAATAACATTTTTATCCCATTTTGTTGGGGGCAAAAATAAAATATTTAAACTTAAAATAATATGAGTTTTAACACACCTATTTTCCAATTTTCAATATTTTCTCAACTACATTAATGTCCTGGGAAAAAAATTAACTGGTAAAAAATACACTAAGGGACACCCGGGGGGCTCCGCCGATTAAGCTTCTGACTTCGGCTCAGGTCATGATCTCGTGGTTTGTGAGTTCCAGCCCTGCATAGGGCTCTGTGCTGACAGCTCAGAGCCTGGACCCTGCTTCAGATTCTATGTCTCCATCTCTCTCTGACTCTTCCTTGCTCACACTCTGTCTCTGTCTCTCTCAAAAATAAATAAACATTAAAAAAATTTTTTTTAAATAAATAAATAAATAATACACTGAAACACGTATATGGGGATGCACATTTTTTCTTTTGCCTTGGGCTCCAATATGGCTTGGCATAGCATTTTAAAAGACTGTTTTTATTTAAACTTCTGCTATTTTGTGCATCATGAATTTTTAAATTATTGCATTAAAATATTATTTATCTTTATTACAGAGGGGTTTTTTTTGGCATCCTCTGTGCTCCAGGTGAGTGCCTCACTCTAATCCTGGCCTTGAATGGCAGAGCTGGGATTCAAACCAAGGCAATCTGGCTGCAAGTCTGTACTCCTTTTTTCTTTTTTTTAATGTTTATTTTTAAGAGAGAAAGAGAGACACAGAACGTGAGTGGGGGAGGGACAGAGAGAGAGGGAGACACAGAATCCGAAGTAGGCTATAGGCTCCGAGCTGTCAGCACAGAGCCCGACTCGGGGCTCAAACCCACGAGCCGTGAAATCATGACCTGAGCCCAGGTTGTACACTTAACTATCTGAGCCACCCAGATGCCCTTGCGGGTCTGTACTCTTGACCGTTACACTACTCGTGTCCTAGAACTGTTGATTTTTATAATTTTTATATCTACATTTATCACTGTTTTTTCCCCTGAAACCAAAAAAATGCCTTGAGAGCACAGGCCAGTTTTATGCTGCCTTCTTGTATCCCCAAAGCATCTAGCATGGTGTTTATTTGGCACATAAGGGTGTTTGATAATGGTTAGCCAACCATTTTAGGCAAAGGGAATCAAAAGAGACTTTTTTAGTGTCCTGAAATTTACCATCATCACCAGCTGCTTTTACCACAATTTGTAGTTTTGCGTTAATTTTGCATTTTAATTTTACAAAAATAATTAACTGAATAACCTATCTCACATAAAGATGATGAATGAACACATATGAATAAAAACGTTATGAAAATAAAATGCTTTATTCAACCCCTGTTCTCTTTTTGGCGAAACTCTTCACATTTTGTGGAAATCTATGGCCTCTGGGAAGAAATCCTAGAGATTTTAGTTTTGTAAGCCAACAGATCACTGTAATAAGGGGAAGGTAGAATGTTCATTGACATAATTATCAGCTCTTTGGTTACAAGCTGGGAGTTTCTGAAATAAAACCCTTCTGTGATTTATGCTTCGATACAAACTGGGAACTCGGCTCGTCACCTCCTACACCCGGCTGTGAACTCCTCCTCACCTGTGGGTGCATCCACCTCAGTTTAGTAATGTCATGCCTGGTTGGTTATATTTTCTTTAGCACTACTTCTGGAAATGACAGGAGGGGCGTGAGAATTTTGTCTACTGCCACTGAACTACTAGAAATGTGACTGTTTTAGGGGATGAGATCAATGATGAATGCAGCAATCTTTGAGAGCTCTCTTCAGGGTGGGAGTCTTGAAGACAATATAAATGAAATGAGAGGCACCTGGGTGGCTCAGTCAGTTAAGTATCCAACTTCAGCTCAGGTCATGATCTCATAGTTCCATGAGTTCGAGCCCTGCATCGGGCTCTCTGCAGTTAGCGTGGAGTCTGCTTCAGATCCTCTGTCTTCCTCTCTCTGCCCTTCTCCCACTTGCGTTTTCTCTCTCTCTCACAAATAAATAAATATTAAATTAAAAAAAAAAAATAAAGAAAATGAGTAGCACTAGAGAACATTTATGGCAGGTGACTTCTGGAGGGTGTCTCCTGCCAGGCAAAGCTGTTGTCAAAACTTCCTAACCCCTTCTTGCCGATCCAGTTCTGGGCTTGATTAAAAAGTATACAAATCCCTTTGATTTGTTTGTCTGCATGTTAAAATCCTCTGAGCAGGTTTTAGCTTCTCTTGAGTTTTATTTTGGAGTATTCTATACTTACTAGTTTATTTACTCATTTTACAAAAGAGAATAGAGCCAGACAAACTGTCACTTGCTTGAAATTTGGGAATCATATGGATGCTCCCTTATGCTCCTGGGTTCTGCAGGGAATAAAATACTGCACTCAGTCTAACTCCAAAATCATATCACTATAGGAGGCAGGATGAAGCACTGTGTAATCATCCCAAATGCAGCTATTAAAATTTGTGTAGGGTGTGTCTCACTATGAAGAAATGGGGTGTAAGGGACACTGGTTAGAATTGTTAGTTTGCTCGACATACAGCTTTGCTGAACATCACCCCATCAGATTTGTAGCCTGAAAACCCTTCTCCATTCCTGGTGCAAACGCAGCTACGTATTTGGCGGGGAAGAAGAAACACTCCTGGAGAGCGCATTATTTTCTGGTGCAATCCTTAGCTACACTGCAGGCACATCCATATTCATCACCTAGACCACTGTAGATTGTCAATGGGGTGGGAAAAAGCTTAAAGCTTAACCAAGACTCAACTTCATTGTAACTTCTATTTTAATAATCTGAGAAGAGAAAATGGTCAATTAGGTCCATCTGAATTAAACTGGAGAGAGACAGTCTCCAAATGTAGGAAGGAGGGTAATAAAAAAGTTGTGCAAAGTGAGGAGAAAAGTTGCAAAGGGTGGACAGTGGCAGGGTCCAGTGCCTAAATTCTGGTGCTGAATGTCTCCTCTCTGAGTTCTCGGGGAAAGCAGGAATGTTTTGAAAATAAGGCAGCCAGAACTCCATGGGAGGTAAGCCAAGCTCAGATGAGGACACAGCAGAAGTCAAGAAGCATCCACTCCTTCCGTATCAAGGATGGTTCTAAGTACAGTAGTAGAGTGCTTGACATTTAAAGACATAAGGGCTTAAATTTGATCACTAGTCTTAGATTTAGATGTCAAAAGATTAAGAAAGTAACAAATGGGGGGCGCCTGGGTGGCTCAGTCGTTAAGCATCTGACTTCGGCTCAGGTCATGATCTCAACGGTTCGTGAGCTCAAGCCCCAACTCAGGTGAGCACGAGCCCCACATCTGGTGAGCCTGCTTCTCTCTCTCTCTCTCTCTCGCTCTCACTCTGACCTTCCTGGGATTCTTTTCTTTCTTTCTCTCTCTCTGCCCCTTGCTCACTTGTGCCCTCTTTCTCTCTCTCAAAAAAAAAAAAAAAAAAAAAAAAAAAAAAAAAAAAAAGAAAACAAATCTGGAGGTCTGGAAGGATGTGATTCAAGGAACATGAATTGAGAGCTCAGTAACCTGACCCCAGGGCTGGAGACACAGACTTGATTAGGCATAATGCTGCCCTTACAGAGCTACGATGTGTCCAGGATCATGTATCTTATACTCTAGCTCACTACAGGTTTCCAGGATTGAACGGTATCAGAAGAATTGCAAGTATGCTTACGGAACCACATACTAATCCGTATGGAAATTATAACTAGAAAGGTCTGCCCTCACAGGACTCCCTTTGCTTCCCCGACTTCAGTGGTATTGCCCACACTTTGCAACCCCTTTGTATCAAGCATCTTTTATGCAGTGTTTCTCCAATACCTGCCTTGACTTCTGCAGAATTCTACTCTACCACACATTTGCCTCCCCAGAGAGCTAATTATAAGCCTCTATTTTAGTGCCTACTTACAAATGAAAGTGTGTGTCAAAAGCAACACATACCTATATAGAAATTTCAAAGGGTGTAATTCCAGAACAGTGATGAAGCAATGCTCTTGGATATGTTCGCCATCCAAGTAGTGGTTCAGGGAAGTTGAAATAGGTCTGGTCAGGTCAGTGCTGGCCTAGTGGATGCCTCATTAGTGTTTATTGATAATAACCATCACAATAATGATGCAATGACCTAGTGCAAGCTTATTTGGGACATTTTCTATTTATATGAAGAGGCAGAGGAAACCCTGCAGTCATCAAGATCAGAGCTTGGGCTGCACCAGCCTTGTGGGTAAATTCACACCTTTGCAGACCAATATGGTTTTTCACCAGCCCATCTCTGTCTTGAGAAATGATGTGTTTGATGTAACCATGGCTTAGAATACAGTAAAACCTTGGATTGCAAGTAAGTTGTTCTGCGAGTGTTCCGCAAGATGAGCAAACATTTCTAATAAATTTTAACTTGATAAGTGAGCGTAGTCTTGCAATATGAGTAGTATGTGATGTTGAATATCACGTGATCACAACTGAGCGAGTGATTCTTCCCTCTCTCTGTCTTTCTGTCTCTCTTGTTGCAGGATTGTGGGTGATCATCTGAGCTCAAATGCTCAGTCTCAGGCTGCAGTGTTTGGCAGTAATCAGTGATTTTCAGAATGTTGGAAGGTGCCCACAATGGGCACTAGCGTATTTTTTGTTACTTCAAAACACCTACAGATAGTCCTTTGCTTTTCCATACAAGAGTAAGCTTAGGAAAAGATTTGCTTCATTCTAGGTCATTGGATAGGTTCCTTGTTAAAGCTGAACGAAAAGAAAAAGATTCCATTGAGCCAATAGAGAGCAGTGGTTCCGTTACTGATAGTGAAAGTTGTCCTATACAATAACCCCCCTATCGCTTGTCTCCCTCACACCAGCCACGCAAGTTTTCAAAGGTAAGTGCAGGTTAATTTCTTTCTTTTCTTTATATTTTGTACATTCTTTATTATTTTGTATTATATTATAATATTATAATCATTTTTATATGAATATTTTGGGGTTGTGGAACAAATCATCTGAGCTTCCATTATTTCTTATGGGAAATTCGCTTTGATATACAAGTGCTTTAGATTATAAGCATGTTTCCAGAGTGAATTATGCTCACAAACCAAGGTTTTGGTGTATTTGAACAGTGGGTATTACAATTTAGATTTTTTTAAATGTTTATTATTTATTTTTGAGAGAGAGAGGGTACAAGCAGGGAAGGGGCAGAGGGAGAGGGCGACACAGAATCTGAAGCAGTCTCCAGGCTCTGAGCTGTCAGCACAGAGCCTGACACAGGGCACGAACTCACGAACTGTGAGATCATGACCTGAGCTAAAGTCAGATGCTTAATCGACTGAGCCAGCCAGGTACCTCCACCATTTAGATTTTTAATCATAGCCTTTCTTACTAATGTTACAATCTCCTTTAGGCCTTTCGTCTCTGAGCCAGTTCTGATCTGCTGGGATGCTATTATCACTTCCTCTTCTCCAGTTCAGGGGTGGAAGGTGGAAGGGGAGGGGGGAATAGACATGGGAACAGTGTGCATGCTTCTTTACCTACATCTTGGATTTTGAAGAGGTAAGTAACTCAGACCTTCCAAATTGTCTTCTATCATCTATTCAAGGTCCAGAGCTCTATAGAAATGCCCCTCCCCTTAATACAAAAGAAACAAAATCTCTGTTCAGAGCTTCCGGGTGCTTTCATGTTTACAGACGGAAATATTTGTGGTACTAAAAATCTCCAAGATGTCTGCCTTATTGCAGATTCCTAGTTTCTGTGGGATTATGTAAAAGCTTTGTGTTGCTAGCCACCTCCCCCCCTGCCCCCCCTACTGTCTTCCTTCCATCTTGAAGGAGTGTTGAGCATTTTATTAAATTGACAGCAGGGGAATGTTTTACCTGCTTGACTTGTTCTTCCTATTTTATTCAGGTTTCAGTCAAGTGTTTCTATACTCTGCTGGGTGTGGGAGGCCGTGAGTCACCAGGAGAGAGGATATCGTTCTCTGTGCACGTCCAGGGTATTGCAGGATGGTTGAGGAACTTCTCGTCCGGGCTTCGGGCCACCTTGCTCCTTCCCTTGTTCTCTCTTGGATATCTGCTTGGCTACTGGTTCCCAAGGAGGACCAGTCAGTTGAGTATTCCAATATTAAATTAATTCCTCTTTCTGTGCAAGTGGCCAAGCAAGTTTTTACTGGAAACAGAGATGAGAGCCTGAGGAAAAATGGGGGCAGGGAGGGAAGAGACTGAGTTTAAAAGGCAAAGGAACCTATGGAAAATTGCTTTTCTGTCTAGTTACAAGTTTTATGACACATTTCCATTGTCCGTGATCTTTGTGCACGAGTAGACTAAGAAAATGGTTCAGTGAGAATAACCTCACGTTAATCAGCTTGTGTCAAGAGGCTTCCTCTTTCCTGTTGGCACCATCTGCTGGGTCCATTAGAGCTCGGAGAGGGACCTGACCCCTGGCTGTCTGTCTCCCATGAGTCACATTTTGCACATAACACCTCCTCCTTTCACCCTCTTTCAGACTAAGGACTTGCTCAGGATTCTAGTGGCCGCAGGCTTGGCGCGAGTGTGGGGAGTCACTGGCTGAAGAGAAGCTGTGCGGTAAGGTGGAGGTGGACACCGGGCAGCTGGGGTTCCTCTCCAGGCTGTGGACTCTCTCCTCATACTCAGTCTTTCACTCACCCTGCGTCCTGTCTCCCTCCTGCAGGCGCTTCTGGAGCTACCTAGCTTGGTTACATCCCTCCCTTTTTAAAGCCTGATGTTACTACTTTATCAAGAGTAATACCCAAAGGTGTTCAGATTAGGTATTTTGAGTAGTTGGTCCCAAATGCAACTGTATATCATGGAGAAGGGGGCAGGGAGAGAAGTTGGCTTAGAAATACACATTCTAGGGCCAGGTGGCTTTAGTGGTGCATTCTACCAAAAATTTAAAGAATAATTAACACTAATTCTTCTCAAATTCTTCCCAAAAATTGAAGAGGAGGGGACATTTCCTAGTTCATTCTATAGGCCAACATTACCCTAATACCAAAGCCATAAAAAGACACCATAAGGAAAGACAACTACAGAACAAGGTCCGTTATGAATACAGATTCAGAGTCTTCAACAAAATATTAGCAAATCAAATTCAGCAACATATTAAAAGGATTATAATCTTTTTAAAATGTAGAAGCTATATTTCCTTTTTTAAAACCAGTTACATTGCTTTTTTTTTAAGATTTAAAAACTTTTTTTAAAAATGTGTATTTCTTTTTGAGCGAGAAGGACAGAGGACAAGTGGGAGAAAGGCAGAGAGAGAGACACAGAATCTGAAGCAGGCTCCAGGCTCTGAGCTGTCAGCACAGAGCCTGACATGGGGCCCGAACACATGAACCATGAGATCATGACCTAAGCCAAAGTCAGAAGCTCAACCAACTGAGCCACCCAGGTGTCCCATTAAACCTGTTACATTTCTATACACTAGCAATGAAAACTCTAAAGTGGAAAGTAAGACAATAATTCCATTTACCATGGTATCAAAAAGAATAAAATACTTAGGAATAAATTTCTAACCAAAGAGGCTAACGACTCATACACTGAAAATTATAAATCATTGCTGAAATAAATTAAAGAAGACATAAATAAATGAAAAGACATCCTGCACTCATGTATTGGAAGGCTTAATGTTCTTAAGATGAAAATACTACCCAAATTGCTCTACATAGTCCATGCAATCTCTATCCCAATAGCACTTTTTTTTCAGAATAGAAAAACCCATTCTAAAATTCATATGGAATCTCAAAGGACTCTCAAAAGTCAAAAAAGTCTTGCAAAAAATAAACAGATTTGCAAGTCTGATACTTCCTGATTCCAAAGCTGACTCTGAAGCTATAGTAATCAAAGCAGCATGGTACTGGCATAAAGACAGACAATATAGACTGATGGAATAGAGGAGAGAGCTGAAACGCAAATCCTTGCATATATGGTCAAATGATTTTTGACAAGGCGCCAAGACCATTCAGTGGGGGAAAGGACAATCTTTTCAACAAATGATGCTAGGAAAACTGGACATCCACATGCAAAAGAATGAAATTTGACCTTTACCTTATACCGTATATAAAAATTAACTCAAAATGGATCAAAGACATAAACCTAGGAGCCAAACTAAAAAACCTGAAGAAGAAAGCATAGAAAATCTTCATGACATTGGATTTGATAGTGATTTCTTACACATGACACCAAAAGTACAGGAAAGAAAAGAAAAAAAAAATAACTGGGTTTCAACAAAATTAAAAACTTCAGTGCACGGAAAGACACTATTGAGAGAGTGAGAAGACCATCCACAGAATGGGAGAAAATATTTGCAAATCATATATCTGACAAGGGATAAATATCCAGAGTACATTAAAAACTCCTATATCTCAACAACCAAGACAACCTAATTAAAAAGTGGACAATGGACTCGAGTAGACATTTCTCCAAAGAAGATATACGTATAGGCAATAAGCACATGAAAAGATGCTCGACATCGTTAGTTGTTAGGGAAACACAATTCGAAACCACAACGCAGTATCGCTTCACAACCCTTAAGATGGCTATCCCCAAAACCAAAAAACCAACCAAACAACCCCCAACCTCACCCAGTGCCAGACAGAAAATAACAAGTATTAGTGAAGAGGTGGAGATACTGGAACTCTTGTGAATTGCTGGTGGGAATGTAAAATGGTACAGCTGTTGTGGTAAACACAATAGCTTGGTGTTTGGTGTTTCCTCAAAAAGCTAAATATAGAATTACCATATGATCCAGCAATTTCACCCAAAAGAATTGAAAGCAGGCACTGAAACTGATATTTGTACACCAGTGTTCATAGCAGCATCATTCATAACACCCAAAGGTAGAAACAACCCAACTGTCCACCAACAGATGAATGGATAAACAAAATGTGGTATATACATACAATGGAATATTATTTAGCCATAGAAGGAATAAAATCCAATACGTGTTATAGCATGTATGAATCTTGAAAACATTACACTGAGTGAAATGAGCCAAACACAAAAGGGCAAATATTGATGATTCTATTTTTATGAGGTCCTTAGAAAGTAGCATAGAGGTTACTGGAAGCTGGGGGTGGGGAGGGAAAATGGGGAGTTATTTGTTAATGGGTACAAAGACTCTGTCTGGGGTGATGAAAAAGTTCCAGAAATGGATGGTGATGATGATGGCTCATGATTGTGAATGTACTTAATGCTACTGAATTATATGCTTAAAAATGGTTAAAATCAGAAATATTATACTATGCCACAGTAAAAAAAATAATAATAATACACATACCAGGGCCCTACTGTTAAAGAGGCTGAGAGGCTGATATAGTAAATATGAATTGGGAACCTAGAATCTGGATTTTTTTTTTTAATGCCCTCCTATATTTCACAGGCATAGCCAGGCTTAGAAATTTATGATTTAATATCTGCCTGTTCTTTCCAAGGGGACTGGTGCCAGTCTGTGAAGAAATGTTCACCAATCTATTTGAAATATGTGTGTATTATTCGTAAATCTAAGTGTATTACCTTTAAAGTGCTGTTTTGAAATCTGACATTGCCATGACCACATTGTGTTAGGGTGTCTACTCATTTCTGAAGTGATGGTAACAATAGTTCAGGTTATTATTTTTTTTAATGTTTATTTATTTTTGAGAGAGACAGAGACAGAATGCAAGTGGATTAGGGGCAGATAGAGAGGGAGACACAGAATCCAAAGCAGGCTCCAGGTTCTGAGCTGTCAGCACAGAGCCCGACACAGGGCTCAAACTCATGTCCTGTGAGATCATGACCTGAGCCGAAGTCGGACGCTCAACCGACTGAGCCACCCAGGCGCCCCATAGTTCAGGTTATTTTTTAAATGCCTATACTTGGCAAAATAAAAATGAATAATCCAGGGGTACTTGGATGGCTCAGTCAGTAGAGCTTGAGACTCCTGACTTCAAGCCCCAGGTTGAGCCTGGAGCCTACTTAAAAAAAAAAAAAAATCCTGAGTTAGTCTTCTCAAAATTTCTGGAAATTTTTAATGGCTCATTAAATTCCAAAGTCTGGGAACCTTTGCAACCATTTTGAAAATATTGTAACGGAGACTGCTCCTGGTATTAACTTATTTGTACAATAAGAGATTGTTGTACAAATACTTTTCCTGTTGTTCATAGGATCCTTGAATAAAAAAATGGCTGAGTTGAAATTGACGGTATTAAGATGTTCTTTCTCCTGCTGACCGTTGCAATGCTCTTCCTCAGATGAGGGAGGAGGTAGGTAGGTAGAGGTGGGGCCAGGAGAGCAGAGAATGGTGTCACTCTTCCTGGAGAACATACTGTCAGGGGAAGTTGTCCTGTCCCGGGTGGTGCCTTGAAGGTCCTCCTCGCCTTCCTGAGTTTGGGGGCTGAGGTAGGACTGGGGCTGAGGAACATTCATTTCTAGAGGATGCCTTTGCATTCCAGAGGAGGGCAGCTGGCAGCAGGGAGTGCCAGGTCTGTGGGAGCCACGCCTGCCCCGCCCTTTAGGCAGATTAGTTAGTTATTGAAAAGTGCTGGAGAGACTCCATGTGCCCTTGCTCAGGCCTGTGTGGGAGCTGACATTTCTGAGATGCTGAGTCTTTTCTAGGAGGCTGTGGGACAAGAAACAGTTCTTTCCTGTTGTGCTGCAGTCCTTTCAGGGTCTAAGGATGCAGAGACAATTCCAGAAAATTCTCATGCAGTGCATCCTATCTCAAGGGAGAGGTTCATTTTGTGGCAGGATTTGTAAGATATTTAGATAAACGGACCACATCAGATCTGTTTTGTTTTCATGTTTAAAATTTTTTGTTTACATTCAAGTCATTTGTACATAAACAAGATCATCTAACGTGTCCTGTTCTGTGACTTACTTTTTAAAATCTAGCAACGTTCCTGGGAGATCTTTCGGTGTTAGTACATTTAGGCTTCCCTGTTATCTTTTAACGGCTACATTGCTTCCAGACTATATAGCTGCATTACTATTTCTTTACCTACTGTAGAACACCTAGGTGGTTTACTGGTTTTCACCATTACAAACAGTATTACAACAAACATTCCTGTACAAAAATCTGTGTGCTTATGTGTAAATGCCTCTGAAGGATGTATTCCTGGAAGTGGAATTTCTGGGCCAAAGGGCATGCACATTTCAGTTTTTGGTAATGCTCTCTGAAAATTCTGTTGTAATTTATATAGCTACCATGATACTCATCAACACTGGACGTTACCAATTTTTTAAAAAATTGCCAGCAGAAAAAGCAAGGTCATTTAAAATTGCCTTTCTCTGGTTTACCAGTTAGGTTATGCAACTTTTCACATGCCTATTGACCATTTGTTTTGTTTTTTGGGAGGTTTTTTTTGAACTTTTTTCTTGAAGTGTAAAATTACAGAAAAGGTACACAGGTCATAAGTGCACTGCTGAATGAATTAACAAACACAAGGTGAACTCTTCTTGTATTCCCCACCCGAGTCAAGAAATAGAATGTTATCAGACCTTTTCCCACCACCTCAAAAGTAATCACTATCCAGATAGCTAACCCCTATAGATTAGTTGTGCCTGGTTTTGGATTTCATACAAATGAAATCATATAACATGCACTCTTTCATCAGGCTTCCTTTATTCGACATTTACGTATCTGAGCCATTTATGTACTTGTCTGTAGCTGTGATATATTCATTTACATTGCTTATTATATTCCATTATATGAATTTACCACAAGTTATTTATCAATGGCATTTGGGTTTTTTCCAACTTTCAGCCATTAGCAAATAATGACCTATGAACATTCCTATGCATGTCTTTTAGAATTCATGTGCATATATTTCTGTTGGGTATATATCTAGGAATGAAATTTCGGGGTCACAAACAATGTTCTATCAGCCTGGCCAATTATATTTGTAAGTTTCCTATTAATATGCCTTTCACATTAATTACTGCATGGTTTGTATGTTATTGATTTGTATGCATTCTATTTTATACTGGATGTTAATTCTGTGTTATTCTGTTGTAAATATTTTCTCTTAGTCTTTATTTATATTGCTTTTTATTTCACAAAGTTTAAAATTTTTATGCAGTTGAATCTATAAATCTGTTTATGGCTTTTGAGTTTTATATCTTGCTTAGAAAATCCTTCCCTATCTCAAGATTATAAATATTCTCTTCTGTGCTTCCTTCTTAAACTCATTTTAATTTTTACATAGGCTTTTTAATCAGTCTGAAATTTTAATCAGTCTGAAATCACCCTTTGTAAGTGAACAAAGTTATACTATTTGCTGCCTAGATTTTTTAATATTTATTTTTCAAAATAGGTGATAACATCAAAGAGCTAAGAAACTGTTAAAGATTTATTTCATTAATTTATTTTTTTTACTTTGGAATAGTCTCCTCTAAGTTAAGCCTGAGTTAGATTCTAAATGGAGCAAATGTTCTAAGTCGATGGTTGCCACCCACATTGCCAGGCATATAAATGGTCAATGACTATTTATTGTGTATTTATGGAATGTTAAAGGGTGGTTTTCATGGACTTAGGGTCCAATGAGGAAGAAGACCCCGTTCTGGCATCCTCAAGGTAGCCTGACTGCACATTGGATTTAGATTCTTGGGTCAAGAAAACCACGGCTGCTTTTCTTTCTCCTAAGGTCCCCTCCGAGACTGAGTAGATGCTCCAAAATGGATCATGTGCTCTGAACCCCTCCCCAGTATAGACAGAGGTCCAGCCCAAACTTTACTGCAAATCTCCAGGGTCAGCTTCTGGTTATAGACATGACTTCGCCAGCCAAGTTGCCCACTTGATGAAAACTATTTTCTTGGCTGGCTGGGTGATTGGTATAGGGTCACGTAACAGGAGATCCTCTTCCTTTGTGTGAAATGAGAACCAGCTTCTAGAGCCTGTTAACTAGAAGTGTTCGGTGCTCAGCATGGAAACGTTTGGTGGTAGGCTGTATTTCCAGATGCTCAGTGTGCTTGTACCTCCTTTTTCTTTCTTCCTTAAATATTTTTGGGAAGGCCAGTTACTTGTGACTTAGCTAACATGTTACAGGACTGGAGCTTGAGCTAGGGTATAGAGAAGCAACATCCTCCTTAGCCTGACAAGGACCTTGGTTTTAGGCTGGCGAGCTGAATGTGCAGCTATGAACTGTCTGAGCTCGTTTGCTTGGAAATGGCTCTGCTGGGCACGCTCCAGAAATGTAATCAAAAGTGGCCTGAAATCCCAAGGTCTTTTTGCTTGCATTCTGAGTTTTCCAATTTAAGGATTTGGCTGGTGCCTGTCCTAAAGGAATTTTCTACCGTTTGTAACACATGATGTTTGCGTGTGTGTATGTGTATGTGCATGTGCACGCAGGCTTGTCCGCACAGGCATGTTTTACAGCGAAACTGTTTATACCTACAGGCAGGCAGTGATTAAAGAACACAGTGTGTGGCAGATTTGCTTTGATTTCAAGCATCACGTAGCTGGATTTGCAGTTTAGTGTCTTTGGAGAAATGCGATGGAGAATCTCACAAAAGCGCACAACCGATCCACTAGGTACAGGACCTTGCCTCAGAAATATCTGAGGATAATTTACTTAGGAGACTTCGCTGTGCCATTTTTGGAGGAACAGGTGTATTTGGCCACACGTTGGGGGAAGTGAAGACCTGAGCTTTGAGGAAGTCAAGTTTCAGGCCATCGGAGGCTGTTATTTATATCAGAGTGATGTGTATTGAAAGCTGAAGACTTTCATTCTGCCACTGTCACGGAACTAGTTTAGAGAAGAGGAAGGGTGTGCATTTTGCCTTGTTAAGGTATCTACTGTGCTAAGAGCTTCTGGCATGGTTCAGATTTCTGGTAACTTGTACCCAGGCTCTATTGTGCTCTATTGTGGACAGAAGGAGCCTACACTGTCTTCCTTCAGCCTACTTTGTGGATAAAGTGGCCCATTTCTGACTGGCTGATAGATGTGTGGACTTGATTCTTGACCCTTTTCCCAAGATATGAGCAGCCTGGTGTGTGTGTTTAGGGGAGGGGAGAGACCTTGCAACTCTAAGCTCAAGATGAAGGCATTGGACTCTAAGAACCAACAAAAACAACACATTCCCTAATGTATTGTGTTTGCTATTAAAATAAATGAAGTCTCACAGAACTAGCTTCTATTTTTATGTATTCTGAGTTCTAAAGATCTCCCCCACACCTCAACACACCACAGAGCTCTAACCACAGACAGGAGGGGGGGTTCCTGGGTGGCTCAGTTGGTTAAGCGTCCGACTTCTGCTCAGGTCATGATCTTGCGGTTCACAAGTTCGAGCCCCGTGTCGGGCTCTGTGCTGACAGCTTGGAGCCTGCTTCAGATTCTGTGTCTCCCTCTCTCTCTGCCCCTCCCCCGCTCACACTGTATCTCCCTCTCTCTAAAATAAAAATAAACATTTAAAAAATTTTAAGAAAAGAAACCCGAGACAGGGAAGCCCCATTGAAGCCCCATCGGGGTCATTAACAGTTAATCTTTCTTAGGGAACCACAGAGGATATTTCTTCACAGAAACATCAGGTGTCTGTAGGAGGGGAACTTAGTCCCACTTCTACCAGGGGTAAGTGGAAGTTGAAAAGAAAAAAATGTGTGGATTTTTGCTCTCAATAAGACCAGGAGATAGATGTCCAAAAAGCAGAACACCCAGAATGACAGCAATAAGGAAGTGCTAGGTGGCATGAAACAATGGCACAGTTTGCATAAGGGTTGAGATTTTTCTGGGCTTGCCTAATCCCAGTCCTTTGGAGTTTGCCTTTTACGAGGGTAAACATGGTTTAATAGTAAGCAAATATTAGTTCACATAATTAAAACCTGTTGAGTGGAACAGGAAACATTCAAGGGAAATCTGCAGGTACCTTCAAGCAAGGGTGCCACTAGAAACATCGTGGTTTGTCAGTTCCCTCTCCCCCAAGGGGAGTGTCCCTGGAACGAAGCCACCAACGACACGGGAGGAAACAGACGGCTTGTAAAAAAATAGGAGCAGTATGGAAATGTTCTAAACTTATTAATAATCTGCTCGCCCTGGGGAGAGTGTAAAAGGCATCTGGGGTATTTGCATTTTTGTTTATTGAAGGGAGAAAGGCACTTCACAACTCGCTCTCTCCCTCTCCCTCTCTCTCCCTCCCTCTCCTTCTCTCTCCACTTCATTCGGGACAGGAATTTTCCAAGTCAACTGCCATCCTAGGGGTTGAATCTGTTTTCAGCCTCACTCTGGGTTTCACCACACATATTAAAGAAAGATGATTCCAGGATGATTTAAAAAGAAAAGCCAGCCTGCCTTCTGTGATCCAATTTCGCATAGTGGATGCGTTTTCTTCCGGAAGGGAGCCACGTGATCTCTCTCCTCACCATCCCGCATTCTTTCCATTCCCAGGCCTGGTCACATCAGGACAGAAACCCTCATCCTCAGGCTCTCCCTGATGAATGGGAGGCGTGCCTCGCTCCGGCTCTGCCTTAAGTTTCTTCCAAATAAGAGTGGAGACAAATGGGTGTGTAACTCAACATAATCCGTGGCAAAATATGATCCCGACCATGAGAGAAAAAAAAATAAAGTGCTGATGGAAAATTAATCTTATTAGGGAGATTTATTTGTGGTGACATTTGAAATGAGCCCGAAAAACTAGTAGGATTTTGACAGATGGAAAAGAGTGTTACTAGCATTATGATGGTATTCATGTCCAATAATAGCTAAATGAATCTGTATGTGTTTAGGACATCTGGAGCTTCCGCGAGGCCTGGCCTCCGCCTGATGTTCTGCTGGCAGGAACACCCCAGCTATCCTTTGGAGGACCACCATCCCCCCACCCTCAACCTAAGTGGATTGAATGGGACTGACCCCACCCCTGGCTCCAGGTGTAGACATGTGACCCAGACTAGCCAATAAGAGAAGGAACTACATTGGTTTACTACATTGGTTGGTTCAGGGGCGGGTGTGTGACCCAAGTTGGACCAGTTCTGGAGCTTTTTCTGGAACCATTGCCCAAGAGGAATCGTCTTTCTGCTGGCGTTGTTAAAACTGGTAGGTAGGAGTTTCGGGGCTGCAAGGGGCCTGTTTTGTAATGGCAGAGGAGAACCTGAGAGATGGGGAGATTCCTGAACACCTGGGTCCAGTCATGCCTGAAACTCTGCCGTCGGTGGTTTTAGTCAGTCAAGCCAATACATTCACTTTGTAATAAGCCATTTTGTGCTTTTCCCTCGCAAACGAAAAAAGCCCTAACCGACACAGACGGTTTAAATAATCTGCTTAAACAGACCAACAAAACCTTAAGGGTAGGAGGTTTGCAGATTCACAAGGCAAGTTCCTGGCAAAGAGAAATCTTTTCTGGTGCTCACGTTACTTTTTTTTTTTTTTTAATTTGTAAATATGTTTATTTTTGAGAAAGAGAGAGAGAGAGTGAGCACGGGAGGGGCAGAGAGAGAGGGAGACACAGAATCCAAAGCAGGCTCCAGGCTCTGAGCTGTCAGCACAGAGCCTGATGATGGGTTCGAATTTGTGAACAGCGAGATCAGGACCTGAGCCGAAGTCAGATGCTCAACCGACTGAGCCACCCAGGCACACCTGTTGCTCACATTTTTCAGGTCATCTTCCTAGTTTCCGGTAATGAAGACATTGGAAACTTTGTTCTTAAATCCCCTGGTCTGAGGCTTCTACCCAGTCTAGCTGACTCCTGTGTGCTGAATATTTTTCCATGAATCAGAAGTGAAATATGCAGCACTGTTACCACAAAGGAATGAAAACAGTTCATTTGCCTTTTGTATTTCTCCAAGCTTTGTGTTTTCTGGGTCACACGTTGTAAGTGAAGAATCATAACGATAATGCTGTTTGGATTCATGAACAGTTGAATAGACTATTGAGAAAAGACTCGTTCATCATCAGAAGTAAATTCACTGTGGAAGAATCACAGACAGTGGGGGAACTGCCTTGAGCCAACTCAGTTTCTGCTCCTTCAGGGAAAACCGTTGGCTGTTTGAGTCGAGTGCCACATCTGCGAATCCAAGAAAGATAATTATTTTTATTGAATGCTTATTATGTCCTTGGTACTAAGAATCCTATTTTGCCTACATTCTCTCTTAATTTCATCAACTCTGCGAGGCGGGTCCTAATCCTGCTTTTCGAGGTAGGGGAATGGAATGAGGCGGCCAATACCAGTTGTTACCCAACATCTATTCTTGCCTTGGTTTCTACAGAGACAACTCCAAGCAGCAGTTACTGCCTCTTGTTCAAAGTTCAGGCTCTCTGGGCAATTTCTGCAGACATTTGTCATTTGGCAAACTTTTTTTTTTTTTTTTTGCATTTCTGCCCTGCAGCTGTGGATAGCCATGTGCTATGGTTCTAGCCAGTGAGTTTTGAATAGAAGTCTCATGAGGATTTCTGTAAAAGTGTTGCTTTCCTGATTTGGGCATTGCCCCTTCCTTCTTGTTCCTTCTGTCTCCCTGCCTGGAATGTGGGTAGGAGGCTGGCGGTGAAGTAGCCATGTTGTGACCTCGAGGCAACCATGGGGAGGACAGCTATAGTTTGAGGGTAGCAGAGCAAGAAGATAGAAGGAAACTAGAATATTCTGCCATGGTGAAACCAACGTTTCTGTCCTGGAAGGCCTACTTTCACACTTGTTGTAGGAAAAAAACCAAACCATTATTTGGTTCTCTCAGTGAGGTTGGGTTTCTGTTACAGACAACTGAATGCACTCCCTAACTGACACAGGGAAACTGAGCTAAAAGGAATTTAAGGGACTTACTTGCATTTCCATATAAAGTATGTCTCAAAGCCGAATAAGACATAGAAGCTACCCTTAAAGAGTTGGAGTCTAGGGTGAAAGGCAGATGCATAAAGAGACAACTGCAATGTAATGTCTTTAATGCAATGATAGCGATTTGCCTAGGGTATCATGGGTGCCTAGGAAAAAAGAAAATGAGACAAAAGTGGAACAACAGTTCGTCTGGCAGAGGACAGGGTTGGGAAAAGAGATTACAGCTTGAATAAAGGCTTGGAAGTGAGACACAGTGTAGTATGTGCAGAGAGCCACAGGCTGATCTGAGTTGTTGGAGCATAACGTATCGGGCAGGCAGGGGTGAGCAATGCAGTGGGAGACGAGTTTCATTTAGCTCGTGTGGTAAAATAAGCCAGTTCCAAAACTTAGTGGCTGAAAACTAGCACGTTTTATCCTTACCCATAATTCTACAATCTGAGCTGAGTTCAGCTGCATGGTTGCTTGTCTGTTCATGGAATATCTGTTGGGGTTGGAACATCCAAGAAAGCTTCTTTCTTTTCTTTTCTTTTTTAATGTTTTTTAATGTTTACTCATTTTTGAGAGACCGAGAGAGACAGAGGGTGAGTGGGGGAGGGGCAGAGAGAGAGGGAGACACAAAATCCGAAGCAGGCTCCAGGCTCTGAGCTGTCGGCATAGAGCCAGATGAGGGACTCTGACCCACAAACTGGGAGATCATGACCTGAGCTGAAGTCAGATGCTTAAGTGACTGAGCCCCCAGGCACCCCCCAAGAAAACTTCTTAAGTCCTATGTTTGGTGCCTCAGCTGGGACACACGGAATAGCTGGAGTTGGCTAGGCATTTCTCTTCCCCACCCCACCCCCCACCCCTACCTCTCTGTCTCTTTCTCTCTGCCTCCCTCCCTCCCTCCCTCCTTCCTTCTCTCTTCTTTTCCTTCCATTTGGGTAGCTAGGACTTCTCAGGGTAGTTGGACCTCTTCCATGGCTGATGGCTTCCAATTAAGAAGAAGAGGACACTGCCAGTGCATTTAAGGTCTAGGCTCAGAAGTACCAGAACATCACTTCTACTGTACTTTGTTGATCCAAGCAAGTCACAAGGCCAGTCCTGAGTCAGGGAGAGGAAATAGCTGCTACTTTTTGATGGGAGGAACAGCATGCACATAGAGGGAGAGATGAATTAACAGTGCTAATCTTTAGGGACTATCTACCACAGACGTAAGAAGGAGGCAGGTGAAAGACAACCTTGTCTGCTTCTCAGGTAGGTGAATATGAACACCAGACCTGGGGGGTTTGCCCTGCTGCATGTTTGGGATCTGAAAGGAGAATGCCTCCCAGGCTAACCTGATGGATCAGAGTAAAACAAACCAAGTCATGTGATTAGGCAGAGAAAGGGCTGGAGTTTGGCATCTCTGAACCCTCTTCAGTTTCCATGTGGTGTGGGTGGGACTCAGAGGTTCCCATATGTCATGGGAGATAGTGGAGAGTCAGAGAGCTTACTCTGTAGTCTGCAAT
This sequence comes from Panthera uncia, assembly GCF_023721935.1. Classification (NCBI taxonomy): domain Eukaryota; kingdom Metazoa; phylum Chordata; class Mammalia; order Carnivora; family Felidae; genus Panthera; species Panthera uncia. The sequence continues at coordinate 48,382,083 of NW_026057582.1, read as the reverse complement.
AGTGGAGGGCAAGGTGCGCCCACAGCAAAGGCTGGAGGGGAGACTCGAAGAGAACCCTTGGAGTCAGAATGGTAGGGAAAGCTGAGCAGGATGACTGAGCCCTGGCTAAGCAGAGAGACCAGAGGAGGAGTTCCCAGCCACCCTGTAGTAGAAATCAGTGAGGATCTGGAGGACACGTTATGGTTTTGAACACCTTGTCTCTTACCCTCTCTACCTCCAGTCCTAAGGTCACAGAAGACAGCACCCCTCCTACCCAGTGAGTTACCCAGACACCATGTCGGAGAACAACAAGGGGAAGAAGAGACCACCTGAGAACCTGAGAATGTGCCTGTGAAGGGACTCCTTATGTATTTAGTAAAAAAAAGATTTTTTTTAAGTTTATTTATTTTGAGAGAGATAGAGCAAGCAGAGGAGGGGCAGAGAAAGAGGGAACAAGAGAATCCCAAGCGGGCTCAGCACTGTCAACGTGGAGCCCAATGCAGGGCTGGAACTCATGAACCATGAGATCATGATGTGAGGCAAAACCAAGAGTTGGAAGTTTAACTGACTGAGCCCCCCAAACGCCCTCCAGGACTCCTTACTTAAATGAGCTCTTCATAGCATTTCCTGGACTCTGCAGAAACCACAATTTACCTGGCAAGAGAGGCTCACAAGGAAGAATAAGTTCTAAGGAAATAAAGAAACCATGTTAAGTGAAGTTACAAAGAAACAATAGGAATAATGACAAATGCAGGACAGCAGTTACTTCTGTGGGAGAGGAGGGGGATGTGGGAGTCCATAGGAAGCTTTGACTGTTCTGGTAAATTAGAGGATGGGTATATGTGTGTTGCTATACTCTTTCTTCCCTTTTGTGGGCTTTAAATAGTTCATAATGTAACTTTGTTAAAAGCTAGACTTCTGAATAGAATCCTGAGCCCCTGACACCAGGTTTAGGTCTTGAGCATGTTATATGGGAATGGGGATATGGAGGTTTGAAATAAGAGTCAGGTTTGCTTGTTAGGAGAATCACCCTGGCTGGATTTGAGAAAGGCAAGAGTAGAGAAAGGGAGGAGGCTGTCATACTAATCCCGTGACAGGTGACGGTAGCCCGAGCTCCCAGGTGGTGGTCGGGGTAGCTTGGGAGTTTAGTTGCCAGGACTTGGTAATTGGCAAAATGGGGATGGGGAGTGGGCAAGGTTACCCATTTGAGTGGGTGGGTGGCTGTGGACCCCCCCCCCCCCCGCCCCCCGACTACTGACTGAGATGAGAGAATCCAAGTGAGGGGTGTATTTAGTTGGAACCGCAAAGGGTTCATTTAGGACAGGTTGGGTTTGGAGGACCTGTGGGATGTCCTAGGGTGGGTGCATGCATCTGGACCCCATAGTAGAGATGTGAGAAGCTCTAGCATCGATGCAAATTGGAGCTGTGTAGAAGTAGGGGAGATGCCCTGAGGGAAAGTGAGTAGGAGAGCAGAAAGGAGGACCCAGGACAGACTGGAGGCAGCAAGCCCTCAGTCACAGAAAGGGAAGCTCTAGCTGTCCCCAGCTCTACACCCACCCACTTGCCAACCCTTCTGGTAAGCAGAAAGAAACCCCACCCACACCCACTACCACCCCTGCTGGGAGTTCCCCCTCTGGCCTCCCCCTCCGGTGGCCCATCCCTCCCTGCCCCTGCCTAGTCCATTGTTATTTGCCCTCCAGGTATGCCTGCTTGCCTGGGACCTTGCTTTCCTTCCTCCCCTTTAAAAGGGGCCTGGGTGGCTCAGTCAGTTACAGTTTGTAGGTTTGAGCCCTGCATTGGGTTCTGACAGCTCAGAGCCTGGAGCCTGCTTTGGATTCTGTGTCTGTCTCTGGCTCTCTCTCTCTCTCTCTCTGAAAAATAAACATTTTAAAAAGTTTAAAAAAAAAGTTGTTTTTTTTTTTTTCAATATTTATTTATTTTTGAGAGACAGAGAGAGACAGAGCACGAGTGGGGGAGTGGCAGAGAGAGAATGAGACACAGAATCCGAAGCAGGCTCCAGGCTCTGAGCTTGTCAGCACAGAGCCCGACATGGGGCTCAAACTCACAAACCTTGAGATCATGACCTGAGTTGAAGTCGCACATTTAACCGACTGAGCCACCCACCTCCCAATTTTTTTTTTTTAAAGGGGCAGAGAGGAAGGCTTCCCTCCACAACCAGACAAGGTCCTTAAAGGCCCAGCAACCCTGTAGAGCCTGGTGAGACCTCAGATGTGGGAGCCTCCTCTGAAGTCTGGACCTCGGCCTCCCAGATCAGAGGGCAGCTTCCTCCTGGAGAATCTGTTCTGTGGAGAATGACCGAAAGTGAGAGGACGTGGGCCTGCTGAGTGCGGCTTGGAGACGCTTGGGTGCCTTCGCTTCTGTCAGCTTCCATGGCCACCGGGGGTGTGTACCCGCCTCTGTGTGCCAGGCCTTTCCTAGTTGACCGACCCCTCAGCCCCCTCATCTCCAGCCTTTCGGTATTCCTGTTGTGCTGCCACAGTGCCTTCAAACTGAATTTCTAAACGCTGGTCTCTGTGGAAAACTCCCCGGCCTGAGTAGCTGACACTTGATGGTATTTTTCTCCTCTCGATCCCTTCCTCTTTCAAAAAAGGGATAGAACATTTCCTTCATGATGGGTGGGTTGGCAATAGCAGAACACGTGGAAGCTGGTCAGAGCAGTTTGGGTTGAAGGCAAGCTTGGAGGAAGTGGCTATAAGAGGGCCTACAGCCTGGCCGGCCCCTTCCCTCCAGCTTCCCATCTCCCTTTACTTTTTGTTATAATAAATGCAAGAGAGACTCAGTCTTTGTCCCTGTTGACAACCTGGGCATCCCCTCTTCCACCCAGACCTTGGAAATCTCTTTGCTTTTTAAAAGTTGGATTCTGACATGAAGTTTACATTCCGGGTTGGACAGGGAACTGCTCTAAGCTCTAGAGAAAAAGTGTTTCTGCCCTAAATTGGATTAAGAGAATTTGGGGAGTGCCTGGGTGGCTCAGTCAGTTAAGCATCCAACTTCGGCTCAGGTCATGATCACACAGTTCCTGACTCCGAGCCCCACATCCGGCTACGTGCTGACAGCTCGGAGCCTGGAGCCTGCTTGGGATTCTGTGTCTCCCTCTCTCTCTCCCCCTCCCCCGCTTGCACTCTGTCTCTCAAAAATAAATACATGTTGAAAAAAATTAAAAAAAGAGAGAATTTGGGAAAATCAAAAACAAGAAAGTTGCACTTCAGAAATACCAAGGCATTTGTCTAAAAAAAAAGTAGATTTCAGTGTATTTGTAGTGATGTTAGAGGGTTTGGTTTCCCAAGACCAACCCTAGAGCCAAAAGTAATACAGCTACAGCATAAGATAATTGAGAAAGTTGTTTTCATACAGAAAACATGTTAACGAATCATTCCAAACCCTTGTGGCATCTACTCAGAGAGCTTAGAATGGCTTTTAATTTTTTTTTAACATTTATTTATTTTTTAGACAGAGAGAGACAGAGCCTGATGCGGGGCTCAAACCCACAGACAGTGAGATCATGACCTGAGCCGAAGTCGGACGCTTAACCGACTGAGCCACCCAGGTGCCCCTAGAATGGCTTTTAGAGGGATTTACTTGCTAGCACGTTGGAACTCACCTGTGTAAACTGTAACCTTCTGGTATAAAATATATGCCAAGAAGAATAGGCATGTGCAGATAAGCACTCTCCATTCTCAGGACCTTCATTTTTACCCCACTGCCGGGTTTTTATGGAACGGTGCAGGAGATCGCAAAAGGTCCTTTGGTTCATTCCTCTGCCTCCACACTGTGACTATAAGCCATCTCAGATAGCAGGGCAACTGCTCTCTTTCAAGGACTACACTGGAAATCTGCCCACTGCTTTGGCTTTTGGTTTCCTTATCTTAAGCACCTGATTAGTTTCTTTTTTTAAGATTTCACTTTTTTACTTTATTTGTAGTTTATTTGTTTTTGAGAGACAGAGAGAGAACGAGCAGGGGATGGGCAGAGAGGGAGAGGGAGAGAGAACCCCAAGCAGGCTCCGCAATGTCATTGATGCAGATCCCACAAGCCGTGAGATCATGACCCGAGCCGGAATCAAGAGTGGGTCGCTTCATCAACTGAGCCACCCAGGTGCCCCCAGGGGTCTCATGATTTTTGATGTGCCTTCTAGCTCTCAGGACCTTCCTTCACTGCCACCATGCTTACTCTGGGCTTGCCCTTCTGGGATTGTACCCCTGCCCCAGCCTTTCTATCTGTCCTTATTCTGGGCCAGGTGTTAACAAACAGCTGATTGGATCGATAACCTGGGGAAAGGGTGTGCTAGTGAGGTCAGGAAGTTCAGTGGGGTACTTTTCCCAGGTAATATATTTGCATTTGCACCCACGGTGGGGTGGGGAGTGTTAATTTAAAGACATTTCCAGGCAGGAACTAACTGGGCTCTTGTGCACATGTACATGCTGTGGGAGGAAGAGAGGAGAGGAAGAGAAGGAGGAAGAGGAAAGGCAGGAGGAGGAGGAGGAGGAGGAGGAGGAGGAAGTTAGTGGCTGCCATTTATCAATGTAGCAAAAAGAACATAGAGAACACCGTTTGTCACTCCTGTCCAGAGATGACTACTGCTAATATCTTGGTATATATCCTCCCAAGCACCTAATGTCATAAATATGAATGAACATCCTTATCTCTAACAGTCAAATTGAGACACTTTTATAACACTCAAAAGTTGCACTCATGGTTTCTATGTGTACCTTTTAATAACACTCTCCTTGTTCCAGTAATCCCACTTCCAGGAATTCATCCTACAGAAAAGTCTAGAATAGTAAGACTAACATTAGCTATCATGTATTGAGTTTTAATTTTGTACCAGGAGTTTTACACACGTTGTTCATTTAAGTCTCGCCCCAAGCCTGCAAAGCAGATAACATCATACCTTACCTGTGGCTGGAGAAGTGAAAGGTTTTGTCCAGGGCTGTCTGCTAGCCAGGGGTCTGGAGCTGGGGCTCAGTGTCGGGGAGGGTACCCCAGGAAAAGGTCTCACCCACCTGGGTACTCTCAGAGACGAGCGTACCCCCTTGTCCCAGAGTCTCCTGTCCTCCCCGGATGTCCCAGGGGCCCTGGGTGGGAGGAATGCGATCCAATGTCCCGCCTTCATCTTCACGGGCAGGCTGCAGCAGGTAATGATGCCTGCTGGACTCCCTCCCTGCCTAGTTTCAGCTCCTCTTTGAGCTCCTCTTCCATGCAAGCCTTCCTTTGCTTTCTCCGACCAGTTCTGTCCTCCTTTCTCTGTCCTACCTCAGTATAGCCCAGAAGATATTCTATCGCCTTCCAGCTCATTACAGTGTTTCTCAAAATACGTTCCTAAGATCCCAATCAGAATTCACTGGGGAGCTGTTAAAAGTGCCGACCAATTAAATCGGAGTCTCTGGTGGTGGGGCCCAGGAACCGGCATCTCGCAAGCGTGCGGTGGTCCTGGTGTGCCCTCAAGTAGGAGAGAAACTGCCCTGGCACTTACGCCTCTTCAGAGCAGGGACTCGGTCGCGTCGCCCTGGTACTCCCCGTGGCTTTAGCACAGTGGTGAACAGCAGATGTAAGCGGTGAATTCGATGCAGAGGTGTATTTCTTGGGAAGAAAATGAGAGTGAAGGAGGTGGAAAAGGGGGAAGAAGGGTGCGGGATCATCGCAGAGAGTGTAATTTGAGAGCTTCTGCAAGAGAGTCAATGAGATGGGAAATCTCAGGGCTGATTTGGGAAGCCCACTCTTGGGGTCCCTTGAGGACTCTCAACAGATATTCAGTCAACATCTTCCCTCCCCCCCTTTTTTTCCCCTCACAGATGCATGCTTTAGTCCCAGGAATTTTTTTTTGAAACCTAAACTTTCAATGCCAGCATGAGTAATTGTATATAAAGTGGGTCACAAGGAAGTGATAACTAATGCACAGACTATTTTCACTGCTGAATCAGATATCTCTATGCTGTATTATGAAATATGCAGGAAGGAAAATAAGCAGATGATAGGAGGGGAAGGAATCCTAAAATAATGTTTTCACAAACAGTTCTGGCCCCACGTATGCCTGGAGGATGAGGGTAGGGGAGCTCTGATGATACACACTGTTGAGAGTTGAAGGATTGGAATAAAATTGCAGAACTGGAAATTGTTCCAAATGACGTAGGACCTCCTGAGGCACATGACCACTCAACCCCACAGCTCGAAAGGCTTTGGCAATGTCACAGGGCATCTTGGTCTGCTTCACAGCAGAGGTGGGCAGAGCGTAGAGAAAGCAAAGGCAAACAAAACCAAAACCCACACAATTTTAATGTCTGCTCTGTTTGCTCTTCCTAAAACAAACAAAATCCACCTTTTTTGATTTAATTTGTTTCATAGATTTTTCGTTCTTCCACAGCATAAAAATGACCATTTTAATGACCGCATTTAAACGTACAACTCAGTGGCATTAAGTACGTTCACAGTGTTGTGCAACCGGCCCCACTATTTCCAGAACTTTTTCATCATCCCAAACCGAAACTGTGTACCCAGTCGATAGGAACTTCCCATTCCGCCCTCCCCCCAGTCCATGGCAACTGGCATTCTACTTTCTGTCTCTATGAATTTGCCTATTCTACATACTTATATAAATGCAATAACAACAATATTTTTTTAGACAAAAATAATGCAACGTTTGTCTTATTTCAAGTAGCACACTGTTTTCAAGGTTCATGCATGTTGTGGCATGCATCAGGATTTCGTTCCTCTTTACGGCTGCATAATATTCTATTGTGTGTACATTCTGTTTATTCCTTCATATGCTGCTGGACACCTGGGTTGTTCCCACCTTCAGCTATTGTTAATAATGTTGCAACGGGGGTGCAAGTTTCTGGTTCAGTCCTTAGCTTCAATTCTTTCAGTATATGCCTAGGAGTGAAATTGCCGACTCATATGGTAATTCTATGTCTAACTTCTGAGGATCCATAGTGGCTGCACCATTTTGCAGTCCTGCCATGCCAGTTCCTCTCCATCCTCACCAGCACACGATATTTTCCTTAAAAAAAAAAAAAAAACAACAAGACAAAAACAAGAACAAAATCAAGGGCACCTGAGTGGCTCAGGAGGTTAAGTATCCAACTCTTGATATCCGCTCAGGTCAAGATCTCATCATTCATGAGATCAAGTCCTGTGTTGGGGCTCTGTGCTGACAGGGCAGAACCTGCTTGGGATTCTCTCTCTCCTTCTCTCTCTGTCCCTCCCCTGCCTGCAGGAGCCACACCTCTTTCTCTCTCTCAATGTAAAAATAAATATTTAAAGGGTGCCTGGGTGGCTTAGTTGGTTAAGGGTCCAACTTTAGCTGAGGTCATAATCTCACAGTTAGTGGGTTCATGCCCTGCACTGGGCTTTTTGCTGACAACTCAGAGCCTGGAGCCTGCTTCAGATTCTGGGTCTCCCTCTCTCTGTGCGCCTCCCCCACTCTCTCTCTCTCAACAATAAATAAACATTAAAAATAAATAAAAATAAATAAATATTTTTTAAAAATTAAAAACAAACAAAAACAGACCCTGGTGTGCCTGGGGTGGCTCAGTTGGTTAAGCGCTGGACTTCGGCTCAGGTCATGATCTCACGTTTCATGAGTTTGAGCCCTGCATTGAGCTTTCTACTGTCAGTGCAGAGGCCACTTCAGATCCTCTGTCTCCATCTCTCTCTGCTTCTCTCTCTCAAAAATAAATAAACATTAAAAAAAAAAAAAAAAGTAGGCTGGAACGCCTGGGTGGCTCAGTCAGTTGAACGACCAACTTCCGCTCAGGTCATGATCCTGTAGTTTGTGGGATTGAGCCCCGAGTTGGGCTCTGTGCTGACAGCTCAGAGCCTAGAGCCTGGAGCCTGTTATGGATTCTGTGTCTCCTTCTCTCTCTGCCCCTCCCCCTCTTGCACTCTGTCTGTCTGTCTCTCTCTCTCAAAAATAAATAAACACTACGAAAAAAAAGCTTTTTTTTTTTTAAAGTAGGCTTTAAAGAAAAAACAAAACAAAACAGATCCTAATGGGTGTGAAATGCTAGCTCATTGTGGTTTTGATAGATGAAAAATTTTTTTTTTCGTTTTATTTATTTTAGAGAGAGAGAGAGCAAGAGCAGGGGGTGAGAGATGGGAAAGAGAGAGAATCTCAAGCAGGCTCCACGCTTGGCACAGAGCCCGACATGGGGCTGGATCCCACAACCCTGGGATCATGACCTGGGCTGAAATCAAGAGTTGGATGCTCAACCTACTGAGCCACCCAGGTATCCCAGTTTTGATAGATTTTTAAACAGGAATTATACCCAAGACACATATTATAGGTAATTTCACATAGTTTAGGTTTAAAAGGCAAGCTGGGAATCATAACATGTACAGACAATAATACTAAATAATTACTGTTTGTAATTCATCTTATTATGCACAGTATCTTTTTGTTTATCGTAATTTGGTGTAAATTTCTAAATTGCCCTCCTATATTCTCATCTTGTATATTAATTTTTCTCTTGATACAAGTTTCAATGTTTTTAAAGACATGTTTTAAGCTTTTTTATTTATTTTTAGACAGAGATCGAGAGGGGTAGGGAGGGGCAGAAAGAGAGAGGGAGACAGAGAATCCCAAGCAGGCTCCATGCTGTCAGTGCTGAGACTGATGTGGGGCTCGAACTCATAAACCGTGAGACCATGACCTGAGCTGAAGTCAGACTGTTAACTGACCGAGCCACCCAGGTCCCCCACATGTTTCAAATTTTATCTAATCTTCCAGAAATAATGTTTGTACATGACATTAAAGATTTTCATCTCTGATGACTTCTGGTACCTAATTGAACCAGCCTTTGAGGTTGAGTAGATTCTTTTATTTAAAAAAAAATTTTTTTTAACATTTATTTATTTTTGAGAGACAGAGAATGAGCAGGGGAGGAACAGAGAGAGAGGGAGACACAGAATCCAAAGCAGGCTCCAGGCTGTGAGCTGTCAGCACAGAGCCCAATGCGGGGCTCGAACCCACAAACTGTGAGATCATGACCTGAGCCGAAGTCAGTTGCTTAACCAACTGAGCCACCCAGGTGCCCCTTGAGTAGATTCTTTTAATTTCATGGTTATGTTATGCAGCATTTTATAGTCATTAGGAATAAAAAATAAGTTGTTTTTCTGAAGTTGAGCTGTGGTCTTTTCTCAGAACACTTACTGTAGTCAAATGATTGATCTAATGTATTGAAATACTTGTTAAATCTTAATTTTCTTTGGGCCAACATATTTGACAAAGAGCATTGGTGAACACTTGGTCAATGAACACTTGACCTACTATGAACCAGCTATGGTACTGGGGGTTGGATACACACTGATAACTAAACAGATATTGTGGCATGTGATAGAAGTTTGAAGAAAGAGAGTCCTATTGTTTTTATTGCCTTCTTGACTAACAGCTTAAGGGATAACTTGAAAAAAATTAGGGATAAATTTGGCTCAGGACCAAATTATACTTATTAAGCTGATTTTACATGTCTTTCCCAAAGAATTGAGTTAGCTTATGAGAGACACATACACTAATGTTAATACACAGAGAGCTAGAATCAAGATCAAGAAGGAAGGTGGTAACATACTAGAGCCCTAAGTTTCACAGTTTGACACAACTGCCATTATGCAATTACTATGTTACTACTTTGACACAAGCTCTAGGGATGTGTTCGCTTGGGGAAAAAATTAACATTGATTGAACAGGTAAAGGCTCATTTATCTCATATAAAAAAAGCCTGAAATTGTGCAACCCGGGGCTAGCATAGTAACTCTCTATCAGTGACCCAGGTTCTTGGTCCTTCTGCTCTGCTGTATTTAATTTTTATTTTAATGTTTATTTATTTTTGAGAGAGAGACACAGAGACAGAGTATGAGCAGGGGAGGGGCAGAGAGAGAGAGGGAGACACAGAATCCGAAGCAGGCTCCAGGCTCTGAGCGGTCAGCACAGAGCCCAATGCAGGGCTCAAACTCATAAACCGCGAGATCATGACCTGAGCTGACCTGAGCTGAAGTCGGACGCTTAACGGACTGAGCCACCCAGGCGCCTGTCTGCTCTGCCACCTTTAGATGTACACCTTTGCTTTCTTATGCCTCATGACCATATGTTCCCCAAATGGTTGCTGCACCTCAAGGCAGAAAGAAAGGAAAAGGGCAAAGGGGCAAGAGCTTTATCCTATCTTCCTCTGGGCAATCGAGATAGACACCCAGGAAGGCCTGCACACACATTGGGTTGCCTTATTGAAGAGGAACCCTGGGCTTAGGGACCCCAAATCTTATGTAATAAGCAGTAGGCAGGCCTGCCCTTTGCTTTGGAGTGAAACATTATTTCTGTCTTCCAAGGTTCCAAGCAAGCCTTCCCTTTGCTCTGGAGAGATAGTATGTCTGTTTTCCAAGGTTGTATGCCTTTCCAACATGCTTGAGAAGATAGTCTGAAACAAAAGACACTCAGTGCCCCTGCTTGCAAGATACACAGTGAGAGACCATGGAGAATTGTCTCCCAACAATATCCTCCTTGAGGACTTCTGCCTGTCTATTACTGGCCACCTCTAATTGCAAGGGAGACTATGAGATTGAGAATTTGGGGTTGGGCACATTGCTTCTCTGAATAAAATTGGTGTTCTATCAGTAAGAAAAGGCAAGCAAGGGATGGAACTTCATAAGAGCAAGGCAAAAACTGTCCCCAGGTGTTTTTATCTGTGCGGCCAATCTCTTTTCCCCACTGCATAAATAGATCTTATGACGCTGTATTTACTGAGCCTGCCAGAAATAATTTGTGCAACTGAGATATAAGAGAATTCCCAGTCAAGTACCATTTTACAAATCTCAGTTAAGCTACTGGGAGTTTAGCGCCGAATTTTAATGTCACAGTTGTTTAATATCTAAGTGTACAAGTCTGTAATTCTTAGAGCTTTCTCCATTAAATAAATCTGTATTAGTTATTTTGACAGACCATTGGCAGGGGGTGAGAATAAAAGTTCTTTGAATTTAAGAGAACATTTATGCCATGAAATTTCCCCCAATCTTGGGGTATCTATTGCTTAAAGAACACATTCTACTTTGTGAACAGATAGGTGTTTAATAAGAGGTTTATAAATATACTTTTTCTGGTTTCATTTATTTTAAGAGGATTTTTTTTGTCACCTCATGACAGTCATTTGGGGCTGACAATGTTACCATGGTAACCATGCTCCAAAATGCTGGTTGCCAGTGAATATTGATCCTTAGCCCCTCAGCACCTTTCACTACAGTGCTCACTCCCTTACGTGAAGGAGGCTTTGCTCAGAGCACATTTAGGTCAAGGAGTCCACGCCCGGTGGTGGTTAGGTACTGTCACCAAAATCGACTGGAACCAGTCTAAGGATTCCAATGAGAATCCAGGCCCAACCCGCATCATCACGGCTTATATTTTCACGGCAACAGATAGAGGCAAAACTTCTTTGTTTTCTCTTCAGCTGCGTTGTTACTGTTCCTTTTTTTCTTTCTTTTAATGTTTATTTTTGAGAGGGAGAAAGACGGGGCGTGTTTGGGGGAGGGACAGAGAGAGAGGGAGACACAGAATCCGAAGCAGGCTCCAGATTCTGAGCTGTCAGCACAGAGCCCGACGCAGGGCTTGAACCCACGTACCATGAGATCACGACCTGAGCCGAAGTCCGACCCTTAACCTACTGAGCCACCCAGGTGCCCCATCAGCTGTGTTGTTACAGTTTCAAAGCTCGGTCAGGGCAACATACGAGGCATTGAGGGAAAATTTCAGATGTGAACGGACATGACTTTTCAAGAGGGAAAGAGGTTCGTCAACTACTTTTCAAAGCCCGTACTACATGATTTTGAAATAAAAATGTTTCTCTCCTGAAAGGGAGGGAGAGGTTTTAATCTGGGCAGGGCACTGGAGATTTAAAGATCGATCCAATTCAGAGTCCAGGGGTGTCCTGGAGGTGACAGTTCTCAGGGCGGTAGCAGGGCGGTTGCAGATGGAGTTTGCCCCTCTTCTCCATAAATAGGGAAGTGCCCCTCCCCTCAGCAAGGGTTTGTGCATGAGAAAGGGAGGCTTGTTGGAAAGGGCAGCGTTGAAACTTAATTCTCTTTGCCAAGAACTAATGGACTGTCTTCAACGTGCATGAAAATATGTTCAGCTCCGTGACCAGAGAAGCCAAAATGAGGCCTCCACAGACCTAATTTGGCATCAGTTTATCTCCACGTGAGAAGATCTGGATGTGCTTATTTTACTCGCTGCTGTAACCAAGAAAAAAACAAACAGAAACCCTCCAAAGGTTCACTGAGACAGCAGTCAGTCATGAAAAAGGAATTTGAACCAAGATAACATTAGTTACATTTTATCCACATGTTCCTGAAGCCTGAGCCCTAACAGTTGAACCAATGTGCTTTAGCCTTTCATCATACATTAAAACCTAACCAAATCAGCATAGACTTTGTGTCATTCAAAGGATCTGCATACACAGACACCGCACAGACATCTTTGGACTACTGACAGAATTAAAGGGTTCCAAGACCAAGTGAGACATTTCACTTTCTTAACCATCCTTGTTCTGTGTTTGGAGAGGCCAAAGGGTGGAAGTGGAAATCCAGGGAGAAGATGTAATGGAAGAAATTGCTCACCTGTTTCATGCAGCAATAGCTAGCCTTAACGGAGCTCTGACTACGAGCCAGGGATTGCTCTTTGATAGGATTTCGTTGACTGCTTGTTAACAGTCCTATCAGGTAATGGTGATTATAATATCCATTTTACAGTTGTGGCAATTGAGGCACAGAGAAGTTAAGTGACTCTCCCAACATCACACAACTAGTACAGGACCTATACCTCTTGTGCAAGATTATAGACATCCTCCCCTGCCTTTTCCCCCCAGCTTCGTGGCTCAGGGTGACCTAAGCAAAATGCTACAGCAGGAAGGGGAGAGGAGATCAGGCTGTGGTATACTGGAGGGGAAAAGCAAAGGGAGGCACTTAAAGTCAAGGCAAGGACAATGTCTCCAAGGACAGTGCAATTTCTCATTAGTGAAGTATTGGTCAAGCTCCCCAGCCTCAGAGGCCCGTCCAGGGTTTCTTTGCTGCCAGGGTCACATTGCTCAACTGCCTGTAGGGGTGCTGCAGCCCTGGAAGGAAGCCCAGGCTGTAGGGCTGCCAGGACCCGGCTGGTCTTCTACTCAAAGATAGAGGAGAACGTCATTCCGGGGTAAATTCTCCTTCAAATGACCTTTCTGAGATAAACCTTGTCTGTTTCAGGGTCTACTCTCCTTAGTGCATCTTCTCTGGCTCCAAAAAGACATGTCCTGGGGTGTCTGGGTGGCTTAGATGTTGGAGCGTCCGACTTAGGCTCAGGTCATGATCTCGCAGTCGGTGAGTTCGAGCCCCACATTGGGCTCTGTGCTGACAGCTCAGAGCCTGGAGCCTGCTTCGGATTCTGTGTCTCCCTCTCTCTCTGCCCCTCCCCCACTCACGCCCTGTCTCTCTCTCTCTCTCTCTCTGTCTCAAAATTAAATAAACATGAAAAAAATGAAACAAAACAAACAGACACATCCTCTGCTATCCAACCGGTTCCCCTGATGTGCTTGAGTACTGGTGACTATGCTCTTGGGGGGAGGGGTGGTGGTGGCAGTCATTCCCACTAGGGTTTTTCTGCAGCGATCCTGTCCTACTGACGGCGGTGTGATGCCTAGGACTGATTGGCTTATCAGCAAAATGTACCTCTTTTTAACTTATGCTGCCTGTTTTCCCTGAAGAATAAAGCTCTGTCTAATCCAAATAATATGGAATATGGAGTAATATGGAAATATTTGTAACTGTGATGTCTCTGGTTGGAAACTGAAAAGCAGAGAGGACGTATGCCAACACCTTCCTCTGGGATTTCTTTACCTGCCTTTCAGTATAGGAGCAGAGCCTCTTAGATGTCAGATCATTCACCATTCGTTATTGGTCGCCAAGAAGATGAACACCTCGAGTCCTAAAACATGCATTGTTGCAATCATTTGGTTTAAAAATATATGGATAGTTTCAATAAAAGGAATGACTAGACCAATTAACAAACTTTCTGAATCCAAAGTCAAGCCTTCCTGGTTAAATCTATCATACAATAGACTTATAAGGTCTCTTAGGTTTACTTGTTTGTTTTTTCAACAAGAAGATTCCTTTATAATGGTGAATTTGATAACACACAATACTAGAGTAATGATGGCTTCAGTCACTGGTCCACAGGAGGCAGGAGGGAGCAGTGAGAAGAACCAACTTTCCAGGGCTCATATCACACCGACATCCACACCAGGAACGACTGCCATCGACTGCCAGGAACGACCTCCCTGAAGCTTCGCCCACCTACTGGTTCAGTCAAGAGCTATGTTGCTTTTAATTTGTCGTTTTTTAAAGTTTATTTATTTTGAAAGAGCGGGGAGAGGCAGAGAGATGGAGAGAGAGTCCCAAGCAGGCTCTGTACTGTCAGTGCATAGCTGGATGCAGGCCTCGAACTCATGAACTGTGAGATCATGACCTGAGCCAAAATCAAAAGTCAGATGCTCAACTGGCTGAGCCACCCAAGTGCCCCTTAATTCATCATTTTTGCTCATTGAAGATAAAATCCACCGTAGTGGCAAGATTTCAGCACAACACTCTTTCCAGTCATGATAGATAGGGACATCCCAGCTCTTGATGAGAAACAAAATTTCATTTGACTTCTCTTCAAAGGACTGGAGAGAGAATTTTGTTCTTAATGAACTGTTTCAATATTTGTATGTACTTAAAAAAAAAAAAAGGCAACTAACAGTATATTTATTCTGTGCTCTGTCTCCCTGGAAGATTTCTCATGATCTGGGAGCCAATTAATACACTTCAAAATAAGCAATAAAAATTCTAGTGCAATTCTCAGAAGCAGATGGTGGGCTTGCTGGGGTCGGAAGGGAGAGAAGCAGGTGCCCCACTTGGTAGCAGGGTGCGGCCTTTGGGAAAGCTGAGTGGACACACAGACAGAAGCATCGCCAAGCAAGAAACACAGCCAGGGAAGGCCTGCTTCCTTCTGTGCTCCCCCCAGGTATGGAGGCATCGCCTTTCCCGCAGCCTGACTTCTCAGGGACTGAGGACCCTATCCCTCACTCTCCACTCTCGTGACCTGTATGATAAATTGGGTGGTCTCTGACTGAATCAGGCTTAGGCCAAGAATTGGGATCTAACTCTGGAGGACCCAGGTAGATTTCCTTCAGGCTATTCCAAGCAGGAAGTACCTGGGACACTCACTTCAAGTAGCTGTGAAGCATAAAGGGAAAAGGCAAGGAAAGGAGACGCTGGGAAGACAAAAGTGATTAGTGGGGCGCCCAGGGGGCTCAGTCACTTGAGAGTCTGACTTCAGCTCGGGCAGTGATCTCACAGTTCATGAGTTTGAACCCCGTATTGGGCTCCCTGCTCTCAGTGCAGAACCCACTTTGGATCCCTCCCACCACCCCCCCTGGCTCACACACTCTTTCAAAAATAAACATTAAAAAAAAAGTGACTAGCAACACAGTGGCTCTTGACCCAGCTCTGTTTTGTGGGTAAGACCCGCTGCCACGGCCACGTTATCCTTGTGCTGGGGACAGACTATGATGAGTCTTCACAGACACTAGCAGCCTAAGGATATTCCATGCTGCTTTCGTATGTATTATTACAAATAATAATTTGTATCATGTTTACCTGACGTAAATGGAACTGATTCGGTTCATTCCCTTTAGCTACAACTGTTCACTTCCCTGCCCTGAAGAGTTCATGCCTTCAGGCCTGCCATCAGGCTCACCCTGGCTTGCCATATGCCCCGCTCCCACCATGGGAAAGTGGCCCCAGGTCAAGCAGAGACGACACACAGTGCCAGAGGTGACTGGAAGGAGGGCCTACCTCAATGAGACTTCTAATTCTGAGAACCAAAGTTACTGTGAAGGACTCAAAGAGGGAGCTGAGCTTAAATGTCACGGCTTTCTTTTTTAAGTTTATTTATTTATTTATTTATTTAGAGAAGAGGGGGAGGGGCAGAAAGAGAGGGAGAGAGAGAATCCCAAGCAGCCTCCACACTGTCAGCATGGAGCCTGATGTGGGGCTTGAACTTACAAACCATGAGATTATGACCTGAGCCAAAGTTGGATGCTTAAATGGCTGAGCCACCCAGGTGCCCCAAACGCCACTGTTTTGTTTTTTTTTAATATATATTTTGTAATGTTTTATTTATTTTTTGAGAGAGAGAGTGCACAAGCAGGGGAGGGGCAGAGAGAGAGAGGGGGATAGAGGATCCGAAGCAGGCTCCACATTGACAGGCTGAAAGCAGTGAGCCCCACAGGGGGCTCGAACTCATGAACTGTGAGATCATGGCCTGAGCCAAAGTCGGATGCTTGACCAACTGAGCCAACCAGGCATCCCAAAGCTCACTGGTTTTAACTGCAGTTAAAGCAGACTCAGGATGGTCTCAGTCTCCACAAGGGACAACCGGTGGTCATGACAGCACTTGTCACAGAAGCCCTGTCCACAGGCCGGGCGGTGGTAAGCTGGATGCTGAACTCCTCCCAGCAGCTGTGGCAGTGCTGGATCTCGTACTCGGGCCCCAACCATGACAGCCTGGCCGCCTCCCTCACCAAACCTAGTGATACATCAGTGGCTGTCACCATGCCCCCACAGCATTCTGCACATTCTCCCCCATCTCCCAAGCATCCAGCCTTCCTTGCCCACCCGCCTCAGCAACATCTCACTGGTTCCGTCAGCAGTTGTCATGCACCCGCTCAGGCACTGACCTGGGCCTTGGATGAACAGGTGTCACAGAAGCCCTCCCCACAGTGGTGCTTGGTGTTGTTATCTATTTTTTTTTAAGTTTATTTATTTTTGACAGAGAGACAGAGAGAGTGAATGGGAGAGAGGGAGAGAGGGAGAGAGGGAGAGAGAATCCCAAGCAGGCTTTGCCCTGTCAGCTCGGAGCCCGATGCAGGGCTCGAACCCACAAACCGCGAGATCGTGCTCTGAGCCAAAACCAAAAGTCCGACGCTTAACCGACTGAGCCACCCAGGTGCTCCTTGGTGTCTAGCAGATGGTTGCAGCTCCAGTGGCGGGGGGGGGGGGGGATCTGCCCATGAGCCAGAAAGCCACAGCACTGGTGGGCCCATGGCTAAGCTCAGACACGGATTGAGCCAGGACCTTCATTCCAACCAAGAGGCCCTAGGCAGCAATGTTTCTGTCCTTCAGAAATCCGTCAGCTGCAGGCCATACGTGCACAGTCTCAGCCCGCACCGAAGTACCCACAGGACCTTGGTTCCCAAACCATACTGTAGCTACCATAGACATTCGATCACATGCCCAGACCAGGCACAGTTTTCGAGACCCATCCAGGGGGGAGTTGGTGGCAGCTGATATCCTGGGCACTACGCTGACTTCCTTGCCTTTTTCCCAGCAGGCCTTGAGGGAATAAACTCCGTCGTCATGCTGGTGTGGATATCTGCAGTGGCCCCTGACTTGATGAGCTACTCCTTTCCTGTGATTTGTGCGGTTCTTACAGCCAGCCCCACGGCAGAGCCACAGGAAGGAGCAGGTGAAGTATTCATCCGGAAAAAAAGGAGTTGTGTGCCGTCTGGTCACTGGGATCTCACTGCTGGGGTGGTCGGTCGGTTGCTCAATGCCTTCAGGGCTTTGAGGAGGACCTGGGGGTGCCAGGCACAGAGAGTGGTGGCACAACGCACGCTGAGGCCCAGAGATGCCTGCCGGGTGGTTGGATGTCCTTGTTCCCCTGTAGTGAATGGAACTGCAGGCTTCAGAGCAGCAACCCAGCTTCCAGAGCCGGTTCTGGACAAGCTTCTCTGGCTCGTCTGAGGGGTGATCAGAGCCCAGCAGGTGAGCATGCACAGTGTCATGGAAAATGACAACCACATCCAGGCCACGGTGAGCAGTGGGAGCTCCTCGGTGAAGCGCTTCAGGTAAGCTACTGACGTGTCCCAAGGGACTCAAAGAGGTCCATTATGCAGCCCATCTGTAGGAGTTCGAAGGATGACGAGGTCTGAGATGGCCAGGACCTTAAGCAGCAGGGGTGTTCTCTGGCTGAGACTCACCCTAGCCCCTAGGAGCCCCTCGGCGTCTGTTACTACTACTTTGTGGCCTGGGTCACGAGCTGCTCACATTTCCACAGTGCGGGGCTCCTGGGAAGGGGAGGGTCTGAAGGCATCAAGGCCATAAAGGAAAGTGTGGTTGAGGTGTGAGACTTCCCATCACCAGTATTTCCGGAGATGGAAACCACCCTCAGGTGCCGCCCAGGTTTGCAGTCCAATTTCCTCTTCACTGGGTCCCAGAATGTCTTTGCTTTTCTCCACCAGAAGGAAACTCACTTCTGGGCTGGTCATCTTCTTCCTCTTGGCCTCCTCCTGCTCTTCTTCCTTCAGTAGCCCCCGGACCTTGGTGAAACAGTACACAGTGAGGAAATGTCTCCTGTTGCGAGTCCCCCAAGGTGAGTCCTGTTCTGGCGCCCCAGGAACATGTTGATTTTACAGGCCGGGCACCTCACGGCCACCCTCTGCCCTTCGCCTGGTGAGTGGCCCTTGGGGGCCCTCGCTGGGGATCACTAAGGGGGTGGCCAGGTTGGAGTCCTACCCACTCAGGGTTTCTCAGGTGCTCCTGCAGCTGGTGCTTCTTCTCGAAGCAGAGACACTGGGGGCTGCAGGCAGCACTCACCACACCACAAAGACAGCTTGGTCAGCCCCGCTGCAGGCCTAACTTTTCTGACTTCAGGCCCTTCTTTGCTGGGGGAATCTGGGCATTTGCACTCACATGGGTAAGGAAATCACACACCATACAACTATCCCTGGGCTTTCCCCAGGAGTGAAGACAAAGGCTTTGAGTCTGAAGACTATGCAGAATTTCCACAGAGCTCTGAACACCTTAAAACAAAACAAAACTGTTTGTTGTCCTATGAGAATATTCACAAATGTTCAAATATTGAATTTTCTTCCTCCACGATTCCCGTATCAGCAGCAATGTTGGTCTGATGCTTTCATTCTCTGCCAGGTGTCAAAATGAACTTGACAGGGGGGTCAAGGGTCTTTCATGGCTTCGAGAGATCTAATGGGTTCACTGAGGTGGGCTTATCAGTTGGGCGTCAGCCACAAGGTTTGGGTAATGCCAGAGAGTGGTCAGGAGCTTTTCAATATAATCGGCCTCACGTCAGTATTTCAGGGGGTATCTCAGGGCAGCGTGGTGAGGGCAAGGTGGGGTTGGGTGACAGCTGGACACTGGTGAGGACAGAGGCTGTTCTTCAGGGCACCGGAGGACCCAGCCTCACCCCCATCTCTGTCCCCCTTCTCCTTCACTGCCTCCTGGGCTCCTCCCCTCCTGTTGTCATCTGGGACCCGCTCATAGGTTTAGGTTTTTTTTTTTTTTTTTTAATGTTTTTTTAACATTTATTTATTTTTGAGACAGAGAGAGACAGAGCATGAATGGGGGAGGGTCAGAGAGAGAGGGAGACACAGAATCTGAAACAGGCTCCAGGCTCTGAGCAGTCAGCACAGAGCCCGACGCGGGGCTCGAACTCACATACCGCGAGATCGTGACCTGAGCCGAAGTTGGACGCTTAACCGACTGAGCCACCCAGGCACCCCTCATAGGTTTAGTTTTAAAACTGTGATTTAAAGCACAATTTAGCTGCTAGCTACTCCTCTGAAGACTTTAACTTAAAAAAAAAAAAAAAAAAAAAGAATCCAACTGGGGATAATTGTTCACATCTGCCTAATGATGTTTCTATTTGAAGACACAATACAATGTAAAATTTTGAGTTGTGATAGCTCTCAGTTTATAACTGAAATCAAAAGGGTAAAAATTCAAGTGAAAGAGCTAGATACTTCCGAAAGGTAGTCTTTATGTGAGGATTCAAGGCAACACGTTTTGTTAGCAATATCAGAGGTTGATTTTTTTTTTTTTATTCTAATTTTTTCTACTTTCGTGCAGGTGAGGTAGGGAGGAGCAGATGTTTTGTGTTTGGCAAGACAATAGTTCACTTCAGTACGACTAGATGGCTTCACCTTGTTTGTGCTGTTCATTGCTAAGAGGCCCACGATGCTGTCAGTGGGGCCTGAAATGTGCTGTGGGGAGCCAGAGGGCCTTGGGGGAACTGAAAAAGAAATCATTGCTCTGGCCTCACTCAGTCATCTGTTCCCAGGCAAAATCATACCCTGTCATCCATGAAGATTCAGAGAAACTCAACCTTGACTGAGCTGCTGTTTCAGACCACAGCCCTTGTTGCCCTGAGCCCACAAAGGCCTTATCCATGGGACTGAGAACACTAATGCCAGAAAGATGTTAGAAACCAATGGCCCAGGTCATGATCTCACAATTCATGGGATCGAGCCCCACGTCGGGCTCTGTGCTGACAGTGCGGAGACTGCTTGGGATCTTCTCTCTCTGCCTCTCCCCAGTTCTCTCTCTTGTTCTCTCTCAAAATAAATAAATAAACTTGAAAGAAAGAAAGAAAGAAAGAAAGAAAGAAAGAAAGAAAGAAAGAA